>NC_081408.1:742093609-742393609 GCF_030272615.1 Cryptomeria japonica
GAGAATACATGATAAAAATCAAAGAGGAAGTTGTAGATAAGAAATAAATTCACTTACTTCTATAGAAGTGCAGACACAGTTGCAGTGGGGTATGGAGGGAGAGAAGAAGAGAAAGAGGGATGGGGTATGGAGGAAGGAAGAAGGGGGGAGAGAGAGAGAGAGAGAGAGAGAGAGAGAGAGAGAGAGAGAGAGAGAGAGAGAGAGAGAGACAATACACTTACATGTGTATATATATGTTTAATATATTATATGTATATAAAACATATTATATATACAATGTCATATTATACACATATTATATATTACATATATTATATGAATATACACATATTATATTTTATATATATTATATGAATATACACATATTATACATAGAATATAATATTATACAATAGCGTGTATGCGCAGTTTATAGTAAAGATAGCACGTACACGTTGTTTAATGGGAAACACACGCGTACGCGCTTCTTACACTATAAATACCCTGTATGTGCTTTTTAAACCATAAGTACCCCATATGCACTTTTTACTTTTTAGGCTTGGAAATAGGCCTGGATGACAAAGCTACGGATTGGAAGTTTTATTTCCCTCCATTTCTCTCATTTTTGACGTGTTTTTATTTTATCAACTTGGTTTATCGACTTTGTCATCATCAGGTTTACACTTCATAAAGTGGGTATTTCTAAAATTGTGACCATATTTTCACCCATCTTCTGAGCTTTCTAACCATATTTTTTTTTCAATTTGAACAACAATATCATATTATTATTGAATTTCTTTTACTAGTGTCTCCATAGTTCTCACAAACATAGGTGCACCATTTTTTGAATAACTTTTGATATACATATCCAAATTTAAAAAACTTTATATATTATTGTAGTGCACTTTATTCTTTACAATTTAAAAGAAAATAAATTATATTTTTGATTAGTTTAGTGCAACTTATGCTTCGCGCACAAATAGGTACCGAATTTTCAGGATGTGCTCAATTGGAAAAATCATAAAAAAAAAATACTCAACACAAAATTACAAAAAAATACACATCTTCTAGTAATCACTCTTAACTATCTTTCTGCTAAAGGATTTGTCAAAATAATAAATCTAACTATGAATTTTTTGATGCACACGTCAGACACTATGTTATGTTTTTAAGAAAAAAATAGGGTTAGTTTTTCATGCACGAAGGATTTGACCCCCTTAATCTTATCCAATTTTGAAAAAGTTTAGTAGTTTGGAAACTAGATTCAGAGTACTACAATATTTTTTGTTTTATTATCTTCATATCTTGAGTGGATGACTTTCAAATTTTGCCTCTAAGTTCAGGTTCACCTGATTTTAGAAAAAAATTGTCCACTTATACCCCCGTTTTTGACCACCATCTTTGTGCACTTACCCCATTCTCAATTTTAGCTTAAATCTTAGCTTAATCATGCTAGATCAATCATAAACTCATATAGCTTAATCATGCTATTCTTGCTAGATCATGCATCTTAATCATTCAAATCCTCCATCTAAGTGTAGTCAAGTCACTGAAATTTGCATAATAAGACATAAGAGCAAAATTCATACTCACATTTACTAGGAGGCAATAAGTCGATTAGCTATGGTTTTTCATTTCATTAATTAAATATTCTAACCATGCTTGTAATGATTTATTAAGTGTTTTGTGTTGTAGATACAAGTATAATAGGTACACCACATAGATACACGACATTTTTGGCACTCACCGTGGGGCAGAACCATCATTTTTGGCCTCTCAAGCTTCAACAAACATCCATCTCTGCCAGGACAAAATTAGAATGTCGTACGAGTTTCCAACTCGTACGAACTACCTTTTAGTCTGGTACGAAACATCAGCCTATATTGTATGAAATCATTATCCTTGTCGTACTAGCTTTAATTGCATGTCGTACAAACTAATTTTCATTGTTGTACGAGATTTAAATCCTTGTCGTATGAATTTTTGCCTTGGCATTTCCTGATTCATGCTAGCTCATTCCTGTTTCGTACTACACAGAATCTTTTGTTGTACTACACAAAATCTTTTGTAGTACTACATAGAATCTTTTTGAGTACTACACAAAATCTATTGTCGTACTACACAACATCTTGTGTAGTACTACAAAGAAGTCTGTATCGTACTATGCAGCATTCTGTGTCATACAAAATACTGATTTTTACATGAAAATTTTGATTTTTTGTATGGTCTTGTGAGTTTTATCGTTCTAAGCTGCATATCATGACGTACGAGTCTCAGCTCTGTCATTTTTTTTATAAACTGCAAGTTAAGGTTTTCTGGTTTTAATCCGAGATTTTCTAACACTAACCCTGACTGGTTTATGAGATTTTGTTGCAACCTAACAAGTTTTGCAAGACGTTTATCAAAGAAAATACGCTTGTCAAAGACAAATTTCAAAAACACAATCATGACTACTAATGAATCCATTTTGCGGGTTGCCTATGAATCTGACTAAACTTGGTGTATTCATTTAAGTTTTCTAGGCACACTTCAATTTTGCTAAGGAAAATGAAAAAACATGTATTTGGTGTCTTGATGATAGGCGATTATGCTCTCACCTTTGTTAGGTGATCAGAAAGCTTGACACGTCTTTTGATTCATTAGTGCATTTCTTTAGTAGACCTGCCCTCCTGAGGAGCCTAAAAACTCTTAAAGCCATTAAGGTCGGTGTGAGGGGAACGACCTAAGTGGGAACGGCTAATGCCAAGTAATCCAACCCACTATAAAATAAATATGTTTTAATGAAAATCAAAGCAGCAACAGTGCTCGAGAATAGCTCTCCTTCGTATGTTCAAGTATATGAAACCTTGGTTTTCAAGGCTCGGAGACATCTGAATTGAGTATTATATCCTGACATGACAAACAGAACCCTTACTAGCTCCGATTAAAATAAAAGCTACCCGATTCACCTCTGAAAGGGTGATAATCTTTGTGCAAGAGAGATAGTAACTCTCCCAAGACACTTGTAATATCGTGCCCCCATTAGTGTTTGGATTCGGATAATACGGCATTGAGAATCCATTATGTGAGACTCAACAACCGTATTCTGATTATAGGAAAGGACCTAGTAGTTGAGCATGTACCAATTGTTGTGAGGGTTGTTGATACTTTTTGTTCCAAAAATTGAACAAATAAAACCTATTGTTTGAAACAAAAAATATCAATTTTTGTTAGGAAATGTACCAAAAGTTGTTAGGAAATGGACCAATAGTTGTTAATAAATGTACTAATATTGTAAAAAGTAACCAATCAGGTGATTTCATGTCAGCTGCACAACTATTGGGGTCTCTTTTGCATGCCTATTGGTCTTACTTTTTTGGGGGGCTGTTTTGGACACCTTGGCAAAAAGAATGCTGATGTGGCCCTAAAACCTTAGTTATAAGTAGGGGACTTGCCAAGTAAGCTGTTGTAAAAAAATCAAAGTGATTTGAAATTATCAAGTAGGATTTTGAGAAGCACGAAGTTAGGGTGCACAACTACTAGGTCCTTTCCCCTAGCTATTGGGTGTGTACCTAAGTCAGCAAGCAAAGGTTTTCACTCTTAGCTAACTTCCTTAGGGTTTAGCATGCTTGGATTCATTTATCATATCTTGTGTTTGCTGTGTATTCATCCCTAGATCAACAAATAAGACATCTAAAAAGTTGGAAAACACAAGCAAAACACCAAATTCACAAATCACATTCGACAACACAAACACATTTTTCATTGTCATGTTCTATGTCGTACGAGTCAGGATATTTGTCATACAAGGAATCTACTTTGTCATGTTCTTCATAAAGTTGTATCGTATGATATTTTTCTTGTTCAAATAAAATTATTGATTTGCCGTATGGTACTATATCTTTTGTCGTACTATTCAAGAAGAAATGTCATACGTGTCTGTATTTTTATCAGTTCAGAGTTGTCTCTTTGCATGAATTTTTTAGGTCTGTCAGTCTACTTGATCAATTTATAGTATTCATAAACACTTGTTATTTGTTATTTTGTGCTTAAATCACCACGTGTGTGCCCGTCTTAACTAGAGCTCAAGGACAAAAAATCACAGAGACTGAAATTGAAACATTAGAAACAATTGTAATCATGGAACATGAAGATGAAATACAAGTTGAAGGAGAAATAATAGAACAAAGCATTAGAGATATCAAGAAAGATCCCCAATTTGATAAATTTATGCAAAAACTATTGAAGGAAGAAAAAGAAAAATATTTCCTAATGTTAGCCAAATCTGGTGCTACACTCCCTCAAGACTTTGATATAAATAAATTGACACAAAAGAAAAGTGATCCTCCTCCTAATAATGAACAATATGAGGACATCTTTGGTCTCAAAATGAATGACATGTCAATTCCTCATAACACCAGAACCAATGAAGAGACCTATATTCCCAAAAGAGATGAAGTAGAAATCCTGAATAACATTCAATCCAATGAAGATACAAGGACTAGGGATGAACCAAGAAGACATCAAGATCCTCCTAGAATACAAAATCAAGTTTATGCGAGAACAAATTATGTTGATAATCCTATCATAACTCTCACACAACAACTACAAACAATGCAAACACAAATTCAAGATATGCAAAGAGGAAATGTTAGATGATATTCACTTCAAGAAATCTGTCCTTATCCATTTGATAGAAACCTAAACATGATACCTTTTCCTATAGGTTTTGAAACTCCTAGATATGAAAAATATGACCGAAGCACTGACCCTCAAGATCATATAAGAGAATTTTGCACCATGAGTATGGAGTTTGCACACGAGGATACCTACTTAATGAGATTATTTCCAAAAAGCTTAACTGGACTAGCTATGGAATGGTGCTCCAAACTTCCACCTGGAATTAGATCATTTTTAGAGTTGGTGGATAAGATTGTTTCACAATACTCTTATAACATATAACATGAAGTAACCATGCTAGACCTGTGTAACACAAAACAAAAGAGTGGAGAATCCTTCATGACATTCTTACAATGAAGGAGGCGGTTAGCTTCGAGGTATCCTCGTACATTACCAGAATATGAAAAACTGGACATATTCATTGACAACTTAAATGATCAAATGAGTTATTACTAAAAAATGCAAGGAAATCAAAGTTTACGAAAAATGGTTGATAGTGGAATCAAAATGGAAGAAGCCATGATAAAGAGAGGTGAATTGAAAGTATACAAAGAATGAGTCTATCCTCCTAACACCATCAATAACAACAATCACAATGACAAGCCAAAATTTTGGAATAGAAATCAAAATGTAGTTAATGATGGAATAGTAGATAACAACAATGTAAAACCAAAACAACCAGTTTTCAGTCTATCTACTCAATCAGTGGCGGCACAACAAAACAACAATCACCAAACAACAACTATCAAAACTTTCTTTCAAAGACAATTTACAAATATTGGTGAACCCTTGGGGTCAGCATTAAAAATGCTTATCGCAAACAAACTGATTTCTTTACCAGAAGAAAGGAACTATGAACCTTAAATAAAACCACCATGGTGGATTGATCATCAGTATTGCGATTTCAATTGAAACAAATGACATCTCACAGATAATTGTCAGAAGTTGAAACATGTCATACAAGACTTGATTGATAATGGAGTAATAACTATGGATGGGCATACAATAAATGAATCTCATACTGCCTTTAAGAGTCCACTTCTAAACTATGAGAAAGGTGAATCATCAACAATAGATAATGGAAATGGTAAAGAAAAAGTAAACTACGCTCATACATAAGACAACTTGTGAATGTGATTGTAGTTAAAGAAAAACAAAATCAAGAACATGCTCATGCTCATGCTCATGCTCATGCTATAACAAGAAGCAAAGACAAAGTTGTTTTGTCGGGTCCTACAATGAACGCATCATCCACTATAACAAAACACTACAATCTAGTGGAGCAACTACAAAAAACACCCATGCAAATATCCATCCTAGAACTTTTAAAACTTTCACTATCACACAAGGAAATTCTTGAAGGAGCATTAGTAGATACAACCGTATCCAAGGACCTTGATATCGACCAATTCTAGACCATGGTGGGACACCTTACAACCCCGCATTGCTTGTCATTCACAGAAGAGGATGACATGTCCTTGCAACACCCTCACAATGCTCCCTTACATATCGAAGTCCTCATCCACAAAACGCGAGTCAAGCATGTTCTAATAGATGATGGAGCTGGCCTAAATATTTGCTCATTGAGTCTTGTTCGTGCCTTAGGATATTAAGAAGATGTAGTTGATGTCCAAAAAAGGATCACTATAAAAGCCTATGATGAAGAAGAACATTCCTCCAAGGGAATCATGATACTACCCATCAGAGTGAGACCTCTACAAAAAGACATAGCATGCCAAGTTCTAGACTTGGATCTATCATATAATGTACTCCTCGGGAGACCATGGATACATGACCTGCAAGTTTTACCATCAAAATATCATCAATATATCAAATTTCCATATGAAGGACAAGAAATCATAATATTTGTATATGCAAATCCATTCCAATATTGTAGCAATCTAAAAATGGCTTAGGAAGTAATTGTTCCTCATAACAGGGAAGCAACCTCTTCGAACACACAATCCAAGGAGAAATCATTGGCATCTATTCTATCAAGTATGGAAAAACAAATGTAGCTAAGAGATCAAGGGAACGAAGAATATTCAATATCACAATTACCACTTTCTCCTAAATCCTTGGGAAAACCATCAAACTCTAAACTACAACCAAGTGTGAAACATTTGTCAATATTTGATGGACAATTCATTAGTGCTGGGACCTTATCAGAGGAGATAGAAGACAATGATGTGCTACACTAGCTATACAAAGATGAATAAGTTCAACAAAAGATCAACAATGTCAGAATAACTATAGAAAAATATGGAAAGGGATTCAACATTCTTCGAAAGATGGGATACATTGGAACAGGCCCTATAAGAAAAAGAAAAGAAGGTAGATCTCAAAACCTATTCAGCCTCACACTTGGCAAACTACAGACAAAATGGGTCTAGGATATGTCACTCTACCAGAAGACACATCTTTTAGTCAACAACAAGAGGAACATGTAAACAGACAAGAACAACTGGCAATTGAAAGTGAAGAAGAATCAGTTAAGCAACAAGCACAAGAAAACATGAAATGGCAAAAGAAGCAATCCTCAATTCACCAAGAGAAACAAATTGTAGATATCTCTCAAGCAGCACCAAATCTGAATCAAAATAGATATGAACCTAGTACTGATCAAGGAGAACTCATAGCAAGATTAACATAACTCGATCTCAGTCCTAAAGAATTTGAATATGAACAAAGGAAAGATGTAACTAGAAAAGAAGAAGAAATGCTATATAACCAAATCTATATATTATAGGCTGCAAGTGATACAGATTCTAATGAATGGGAATGGGATTCCTATTACTCTAAAGAATCAACCAAAGAAAATTGCTTTGAAGAAGATGTAGGAGATGTAGTTCACACGTATGCAGGACAAACGTCAGGAACTAGTCCACTTGAATTAGAATCACATTCGGCTAACTTAGACTTAATTGAGGATGATCAGGAACTTTTTATGTGAGGTCATTCTAATGAGAGTACCATTCTAGATAGCGACATACATACTAAAAACTTTGATACATCAATCATGACCCTAAACACCCTCAAAACATCCCAACCTGAAGATCCCTTACCTCTAATACACCCTAAGCTTATTGATTGGGAAAATGAAGGACATACTACTATTGATTCCTTTCCAAATGACCAAGCCATATCTATATATCTTTATACAATTGAACCCGTAACAACTTCCATTAGGAATGTCAGCAATGCATCTTCCAGTCAAGTGGGTGCCAAATCTCCTAGTCGCAAAAATGAAAATAAAGAAAACAATATCAGGTCTAATGCTGAAAACCATTTATTGGCAACATTACATCGAGAAAAAGTAAAAACAAAGGATGCATGTAATGGTGAAAACCTCCTTGAGGTGCCAGAAAATGGGAGATTTGACACTTTGCCTGAACACTATCAGAAAAGATCATCCATTTTGATCGAACCAATAGAGGTAGTTAACAGTGGCACAACAGAGAAACCAAAGATTCTCCATCCAACAACTTCTTTATCTGAGAAACAAATGCAACAATATGTGGAATTCTTCAAACGACGACAAATCAATTTTTCCTGGTCATATGCAGACATGCCAGGGTTAGATCCAGAGCTTATTATGCATCACCTAAACATTAATCTAGGAGCCAAACCAGTTAAACAAAAGTTATGGAAGATGCATCATCATATTGCTCTTCTAGTCAAGGTAGAACTAAAGAAATTATTGGATGTCGGATTCATCAGACCAGTAGCTTATCCTCAATGGGTATCCAATATTGTTCTTGTTTCAAAACTAGATAAAAGCATCAGAATATGCACAGACTTCAGAGATTTTAATAACTCATGTCCAAAGGATGACTTTCCTTTGCCTAACATCGACATCGTTGTGGATTTAACTACTAGACACTCCATGTTTTCTCTAATGGATGGTTTCTCTAGATACAATCAAATCAAAATAGCACCTGAAGATCAAGAAAAGATAGCTTTCACATGCCCACGGGATACTTTCTATTGGAATGTCATGCCTTTTGGACTAAAGAATGTAGGTGCTACATATCAAAGAGCTATGACAACTATATTTCATGACATGATGTATACATTCATGGAAGATTATGTGGATGATATCTTGGCTAAATCCTACAACAGATAAGAGCATATAGGGATACTGGAAAAGATCTTTGACAGGTTAGAACAATACAAGCTAAGGCTAAACCCTAAGAAATGTGTCTTTGGTATAACTTCAGGAAAGCTATTGGGTTATATTGTTTCAGCAATAGGAATCAAAGTAGATCTAGCTAAGGTGAAAGCAACCATGGAAATGGCATCTCCCAAGAGTATCAGTCAACTAAGATCACTACAAGGAAGACTCCAGTCAATTAGAAGATTTGTGGCTCAACTAGCAGATAAATGTCAACCATTTACTCATCTATTGCACAAACATGTTAATTTCAAATGGGGCCATCTATGTGAAGAAGCATTCAATAAGATCAAGGCATATCTCATGAAACCACCCATTCTAATGTCACCAATTCCAGGAAAGCCATTATTACTCTATGCATCAACTACTGAAACATCATTAGGATTTTTGCTCGCACAACAAAACAAGGAAAAGAACGAGCCATCTACTACATCAGCAAAACACTAGTAGGGTACGAGATCAACTATTCATCAACAAAAAAAGCATTCTTGGCAGTAGTTTTTCCTTCTCAAAAATTATGACACTATCTACTATCTCACTCTATCAAGTTAATAGCCAAAATTGATCCTCTAAAGTATTTACTCAGCAAAGCCACATTGACAGAATGACTAGCAAAATGGATCATGATTCTAAGCGAGTTTGATATTGAATATGTTGACAGAAAATCTATCAAAGGACAAGTCATTACAGACCAACTAGGAGAGATGCCACTTCAAGACGATCATCCTTTACACATTGAATTTATTGATGCTGATATCCTAACAGTCATAACAAAAACATGGCAGCTACACTTTGATGGCTCATATACACAACACGGATCAAGAGCAGGAATTCTATTCATCACACTACAAGGTCATACAATCCCGAAGGCATACAAATTAAGCTTTCCATGCACAAATAATATAGTAGAGTATGAAGCATTGATAACAAGTACCAGAATGGCTATAGAATGGAACATTAAACAACTTCAAGCCTTTGGAGACACTCAGCTTGTGATCACTCAAATCAATGATGACTATCAAACAAAAGATGACAAACTCATGCCTTACAAAAAGATGGTGGATAATTCCAAGAAATAATTTGTAGAAATAACTTTTGAACAGATTCCAAGAAATGATAATAAAGCAGCAGATGCCATGGCTACACTTGCTTCTCTATTATAGACACAAGAAAATCAACAACGTTATGAATTCTTGGTTGAAGAGTTGTTTCATCATTCCTTTGATTGTCCTAATTCCCAAACCATCTGTCAACTTATTGGACACGATTCCTCCCACTATGGCCAAATTTACACATACCTAAAAGACAATATCTTACCTCCTTACTTATCAAAGAACTAGAAGAGAAACTTTATTCACCAATCCTCCCATTTTACTCTTGTTGTGGATACCCTATTTAAACGAGGTCTAGACGGTACTCTCTTACGATGTCTCGAACAAGAAGAATCTGAGAAAGCCTTACATGAAGTCCATAATGACATTTGTGGCACTCATTCAAGTGGTTTTACCCTTTCAAAAAAACTCATACGCTTGAGCTATTATTGGCCGACTATGGAACAAGATTATTTTCAAATAGCAAGAACATGCAAACAATGTCAGATCCATGGAAATTTGATTCATGCACTAGCACAAGAACTTCATGCTTTAGCAACATCATGGCCTTTCTGTCAATGGGGTTTGGATCTGGTCAGAAAGATAAACCCATCTTCATCTAATGGACACAAATTCATCCTTGTAGCTACAAAATACTTTACAAAATGGATTGAAGCAGTACCTCTCATCAATATCATAGGAAAATAAATCGATGTATTTATCTTGAACTATATCATCTGTCGCTATGGAATGCCAATGACCATTATCACTGATAATGGGCGACCATTCAAGAATCAAGATGTACAAGAGTTGTGTGAGAAGTTCAAAATCTAGCAAAGAGTCTCCACACCATATTATCCACAGGGAAATGGGCAGGCAGAAGGATTTAAAAAAACAATTCTAAAAATCCTCAAAAAGATAGTGAACGATGCTAGAAAAGATTGGCATGTCCAACTGAACCCTACTCTATGGGCCTACCATACCAGTATCTACACACCAACAGGTGCCACACCTTTCTCTCTTGTATATGGATCATAAGCCATATTGCCAATTGAAGTAGAGATACCCTCTCTACATGTATCACTAAAAGGCCTCATCCCAGATGAAGAACAATGAGTATCTAGACTACAAGAGTTAGAACTGATCCATGAATGAAGATAAAATGCCTTTGATCATCTAAAGGTATATCAACAAAGAATGTGCTAGAGTTATAATCATAAGGTCAAACCAAGAGTCTTTCAAGTTGGAGAACTAGTGTTGAAGGAAAATCCACGCAATCAGACAGATCGAGAAAAGAAAGGAAAGTTTGAACCAAACTGGTTAGGTCCATTTGTGGTCACAACAATATTTGGATCAGGAGCATATCATCTATCAACACAAGATGAAGATCAACTCGAGGGACCTATCAATAGCATACGTCTGAAAAAAAATTATGTCCAAAAAAGCAGAAAAAAAATAGTGAAAAATAGAAAGGAAAAAAAAATAAAAATCAAATATCAGAAAAAGTGCAATAAAAATAGATGGTGAAAATCTGGCAAACAAGCGCTATCTATCTGCTATCTCTTCCATCTATTAGTTCATGCATTTTTTCACTTGCATTCATTTTCCATCAACGTTGACCATCATAAACAAGCCTTTGTACATACGTAGACATCCCAGGTGTCTTTTTGCCATGGTTTGGATCACTAGATATATCATAACAACTTTGTTTCTAGGCTTGGGGCAAACTCTTGATCATCTTGAGCTAAATCAAACAAGTAGAACAACAGTTAGACAACTCTTATCAAGCGAAAACTAAGACACATCCAACATTGAACAAAAGATCAAACTATCAACTATCAAGCTATCACAGAGTCAATCTAAGCACATCACACACTTTTCAGTGGATAAAACCTTTTTGGATAATGATTTTAACATGATTCTTCAACTTTTCTATATTGTTTTTCGCTATCATGATTTTTGAGTGATTCTAGGATGTCATTGACTAGAGGAACAAGGAAGGAACATGATATTTTTCTTGTCTGCTATCTGAAAATTGATCATTAACATGTGTAAATTTGTCTCGGGACATGATCATCAGAGTATCATTGAAGACATTTCTGATTTGCGTATTGAAATGATTAATACTGCCTATTTTATGCAAGCAACACTTAGGTCATCTCGGTTCAATTATACCTCAATGCTTGTGCTAACTTGCTATATCAAAATCTAGGAAATAAGTGCTCAGGTCATCATGGTTTAATTATACCATCGATGTTTGCACTCACTTCCCACATTTCAAAAGCTCAATGATGACAAAAATGCAAAATAATCTAGTGACTGGTCCAGTCATAGCTTTGCATTCCATTGCATTTTCATTTGCATTTTAGCTTGCATTTCATTATTGCTCATCAAAGTATCATCACAAGTGTATATGCAATCAGGCGAATAACTCATATTTCTTTGGATATTGTTGACCCAGTGAAAATATTATGCTATCTCTCTCAACAGAATCAACATCAACATATCCAAAAATTTCTGCAACTGGCTATCAACAAACTGTCAGTTCTTTATCTAATCAACCTTCTCAAATCAATCAAATGAAACCTAATCGATTCTATCATGTCTTATACAGGATGTATCCTTCCTAAAACTAGATGCTCTGATCATGTCTTATACAAGATGAATCCTCCCTGAAACTAGACGCTTTGATCATCTTTGTCTTATACAGGATGAATCCTTGCTGAAACTAGACACTCTGATCATGTCTTATACAGGATGAATCCTTCCTGAAACCAGATGGTGTGATCATTCATGTCTTATAGAGGATGAATCCTTCCTAAAACCAAATTGAATCTAACCAATCAAGATTTTTCAATCTTATCAATCTACGCAATCAAGCTAATCAAAGAACTCGCATTTTCATCAACCACAGTTATAGAAATCAAATCTATCGGGATATCAATCACACAAACTCCAAAGATCAATTATCTCAATTGATCTCCCAAGGGGGCATCATCATACTGGGATTTAGCAATCAAGAGCTGGGGCATCCTATCAAATCAATACCATCATCAAAATGAGATTATTCTTTGAATCAACGTGTCATCACACCTCACTTCAAAGAGGGGAAAAATGTATACACCTAAAAATGGTCTGAAGATAACTAATTAAATAAGCAATTATTTAATTAATCTCCCTCCCCAATTTAATTGAATTCATTAACAATTTGATTAAATCCTCCATTTTCACCTACTTAATAAAAAATCTAAGGATTTATTAAATAAGGTCATCTCAATAATCCCCTTTGATTAATTAATTCAAACCCATCAAAATCATTTCTTATAATCTTCTAATTAATTAAAACAAATCAAAATCAATGAGTTGTTGAGATTAATTAGCCATTTTCCTATTAAATGAATTTCTAAATTCAAAATCTCCTAACTTTAACCACCTAACCTAACCATCCCTAAACCTAACCCATTCTACCTACCCCCATGTTCCCTTTCATCCAACCTCTTCTAGAACCTTTGTGACACTTCTCACTAAGTGTTCCCTTTAATCCAAGCCCCTTTGCCAACCTCCTCCAATTTAACCATTCATATCTTTAGATCAATCTTGACCATTGAATCCTGCCACCTCACCCCTAGCCTTGGGAAATCCTATAAACAGACCCCATTTTGGAGCACAAAGGGTCCCAAAATTTGATTCATCTTATGTATTGTTATTTTAAGCATCTAGCTTATAGTTTATCATTTTAGCAATGTTATTATGCTCAATTTTAGCTTAAATCTTAGCTTAATCATGCTAGATCAATCAGAAACTCATTTAGCTTAATCATGCTATTCTTGCTAGATCATGCATCATAATCATTCAATTCCTCCATCTAAGTGTGGTCAAGTCACTGAAATTTGCATAATAAGATCTGAGAGCAAAATTCATACTCACATTTACTAGGAGGCAATAAGTCGATTAGCTATGGTTTTTCATTTCATTGATTAAATCTTCTAACCATTCTTTTAATGATTTATTGAGTGTTTTATGTTTTTCTATGAGTGGCAAGTTGATAATACCCCCACTTCTAGTAGACCGTTTCTTTGTGTCTATGGTGGGAGGTTGATTGTCTATTTTTTTGTAATCTATTTGTGTAGTAGTTTTGTTCTAGTTTTCTACTAATTTTTTTTTTTTTGGTATGTTTTTTTAGCATGCATCCCTCATGCACCCTAGGTAGTTTCTTTATAATGGTTATGTAAAAGGTTCGGGCCTATCTCGCTTTAACTAATCAAAGCATATTTTTGAAAGAAGGTAGGAAAGAGAAGGTGATTATTGGTATAATTTGTATATTGCAAGATAAATATATTTTTAGTATGTGTGAAAATTAAGAGTAATGCTCTCGATAATTTAGGAATTTTTAAAAATTGAGTTAAATCGTTGTCTATAAAAGAATCTACTCACTCACTACAAATTATTATTTTGATTAGAATAAAATTACTATACCAAAAAAAGGAAATATATCTAAAAAAATTAAGATCCGCCACATACTATGACAAAGATCAAAGATGAAGATTGAAAAAAAATCACAAATCCAATACAAATTTTATCCTCCAATAAAACAATAAACAAATAAAGTGGTACAAAAATAGGAAGGTCATTGGGTTCTTCAAGCCAAATATTAAACTAACCCAAACTCTTACTAAGTGTTTTTTATTCAAAATCACATATTACATTGCAAACTAACCCAGTCATTTTCATATGATTTTCAAAACTATTTTTATTATTGATGATTGACTTTATATGATCTTGTTATTCGAGAAAATTATTCAAATTTAGTCATAGGGATCTTTGATCTTTTTTAACCATACTTGTATTTAGCTTATTTATTTTGTTTTCATTTTCATTTCTTCAATTGTTATGGGACAAAAACCATCTTTGACCTTGTCATCTAGTCAAGCTATGGCTTGTGGTCTAGATCTAATAATGATCCTACTCTATTTGTGATCACTATTGTGCTTTTGTTCCATATATAATAGTTATAATCTTGTCCTCTCAACAAAACTATTGGTGCAATACTATACACCTTATCTAATGCATAGTTTTTACTTCAAATCCATCCATCTCAAAAAAAAAAAAAAAAATCTCATGAAAAAATTAGTATGATCATAAAAAAATTTCCATGATATTTTTGGAAATCTAAAATAATAATAAAATTATTAGATTAAGAATAACTTTACATATAACTCCTTTTATTTCAACTTTTATTTACGTAATACATTATTCAATAGAACAATTTGAACAAAGAATTTAACTACAACATAAGAAATAGTTAATAAAATTTAACAGTTCCTTTAAATGATTATTAATTGAGACATTATAAATCGGTGAATCTGAGAAAAGCAGAGCTCTAAAATCCAACATAAAAGAATCTAGAACAACATAAACCAACAAACTGGCCAGCATTAGAATAACACCAAACCTATAAAAGGAGGAGAATAAAACAAAATCATGGTAAATAAACACAAGAAACCCTAAAGCTAGAGATGAGGGTATTTGATAGTTACTCATTTTCCTTCACATTGTGGCCATTACGATATCTAACTTTTTGCAGCGCCAATTTCCAATCTTCTAGCTTTCTGAACTGTGTCTGTCGCTTTCTTTTGGTAGTCCAGCAGAAATGACAACTCGGCCAAACACCAAGGATAAGTACAGTGGAGGCAGCTTCGAGGAAAGCACGTTGAAGGGGCACTGGCACTAGTTGGAGCAATCAATGTACGGATCACTATTGTTTACCCTAGAATTGTTTACTCATTTTCTCTACGCATGCACAAACAATCGTACAAATTTACTTCAAGTTCATTGGGTTGTTCATTGGCTCTGTTCTCATGTAGAGGACATATATAAAGAGGCTCAAGCTCAAGCATATTTTTCTCTCCCTTACTTCCACAGAGGACGTAGAGAACCCCCATAATTTGGAACGAGTGAGAATATTGGGACGTGGTAATGGAGGCATTGTGTACAAATCCTTCCACTACAAATCCTATTCTTACTACGCCCTCAAAGTCCCGAGCGTAGCCCACAACTTCGATCTCACCTCAGCCCATGATTCCTACCTTAACTCCTTCCTCGCCAACGTTGCACGACAAGTGGTGAAGGGATTGAAATACCTTCACAGCAAGAAGATTGTTCACAGAAACATTAAGCCCTCCAATATCTTGATTAGCAAGAATCTCAAGAGAATTAAAATTGCAAACTTTGCGGTTAGCAAATTTGTATCATCCACTATAGATCCCTACTGCAATTCCTTTGTGGGAACACATGCTTACATGAGCCTCGAGAGATTCGACCTAGACAACTGTGGTGGAAGTTATAACGGTTATCCAGATATATGTGGAGCTTGAAATTGACATTACTAGAATGCTATTTGGGACATTTCTCATTTCCAGATTTGTATGCCAGATGTGTTGAAAAGCCTTCCTCCGCTCCCACCGGTGCGCTGGTTAATTTGAATATATAATATCTTTTAATAAATATTTTAAAAATTAAATTGCAATTTCAACTTTTTTTAGTATTTTTATATAAGAGAAATTGTATTAGGGTTAGGATCTAATTATAATATAATACAATAATATGATATAATAGTATATAAATAATATAACTATCATTTCACAAAGAAGATAATATAATAATCAAACATGCAATTAATTCTACGATTGATAAAGTAATCATTTATATTTGACTTCGGTTCGGCTTATTTACATACTAATTATTGAACTTAAACTCTTTTAGACTAACTAATAATAACAATACAAGATTAATATAATATAATAATAAAAATATTAAAAATAGAATTATAAAAATAATATTAATAGAATAATAAAATATATAATAATAAAGTAATAAAAAAATAATCTACTAGCTAAAATTTAATAATAATATAATAATTATTAGACAAGGAAGAGCCTCATTTAATTCTTTTAACAAAATTTGAAAGTTAAAGATGACAAAAAAATTCATTCATTAATAAACTCAATTCATGTAAGCAAACACACAAATCCATGCCAGCTAGAGACCTTGCTAAAGTTTCAATTAATTGATGAATGTAAGTTTTCAAAAACTGAAAATCACCACAAGAGAATGCTTTGTCAATTGTGGGCTTTGTGTTTGTGTGTTTGTGTTTGTGTAATTATATATATCTATCTCCCCATCTAAGAAATGTGGCTATAGCTTGGCGATATTGGATATGGCATGGCATTACATTCTTGATATGCATTTGATCAAAATGATTATTTGGAGCTAGAGTTAGGACCTTGGACCTTCTGGCCATGTCAGGATAATTTTGCAAAAAGCCCCAAAAAAATCCTAAAACATTGTTTTACACTTTTTGGCAAACAATGATGCTTTTGGCCTTTATGGACAATGGCAAAGCCACATTACATGATTTGGGAGATCCCTAAATAAAAATTAGTGTGACCTCACCAAAATAGTAGATTTACCATGAAACAGCTCATTTCATTGGTTAGGAAACTAATACCGTCTAAGTACACAATATTTTGTCATTGCATGTGATATTGTTTTCAAGTTCTCCCTCTCTATCAACCCCCTCTCTCCCCCCTCTACCTATATCTCTCTATTTATCTAAATGAACTACCAATTGATCTCATGTGTTACACAAATATATGCATAACATAGACTGAAATTTTCCCTAATAGACCTTCCACGCCTCTTTAGTGTACCAAATACTAAATGGCCTACGCCATCCCTTTCTATGTCTCTCCCTCTCTACCAACCCCCTCTCTCCCCTCTCTACCTATATCTCTCTCCCTCTTTCCATCTCTAGTTTTCTATCCCCACTTTTCTCTATTTGTTTATCTCTCTCTCTCTCTCTCTCTCTCTCTCTCTCTCTCTCTCTCTCTCTCTCTCTCTCTCCATATCCCTCTTCTCCATCTCCATCCCTATATCTACCACCCTACTCTCTCTTGCTCTTCTCCCTCCATCTATCCCTCTATCTCTCCCTATCCCCCACCCCCCCCTCTCACTCTTTCCCTCTCGCTATCACAAAACTAACATGATCTTATTAGTAATGGACCCTCATTATCTTCTTAATTTAGAGGTTTTTTTTATTCATGGTTAGAACCCTATAATTGAATGCATAGTTTAGTTGAAGCTATCATGTATCCCCATTGAGACCTTTATTGAGAAAGCAACAATATTTGTTACATGGCCTACCAATTGACTTGATGTATTATGCAAATGTACACATAAAAATAAACTACAATTTTCCTAAATTGACCTTTTACACCTTTTCGGCGTACCCATTACACACCAAGATGCCTGCTAGTTTTATTTCTATTGTAAACACAACATGAACTTATTTTGTTTCTTTATAATGTATTTTTTATTTACATATATATTTTTATTTTTTAAAATATATCTTAAATTTTATATATTTTATTTCTATTTTACTTAATAACTTTTAAATATATTTTAAGTAAATTTAAGATATATAAAGAATCATATAGTAAATTTTTACTATATTAAGAATTATATTTTACCTAAGAATCGTATAATAATGATTTGTTATTAGATAGAAAAACTTGACCTGTTGTAAAAGAGGAAAATAATGATTATCATTACTTCTACTTAAGTGGTGATAAGCATAATTTTCCTCATCTATTGTAGCTCAAGTTTTTCCCTCTAACAAAGAATCATTATTATATGATTCTATATATTTTAAGTAAATTTTTAATATATTTAATTATAAAGAATCATATAATAATGATTCTTTATTAGATGGAAAAACTTGAGTTGTAGTAGAAGAGGAAAATAATGCTTATCGTCACTTCTATTACAAGCTTCATAAGTTTGTTGTTTAATGCTTCATAATTGATTGAAACTTATTAGTAGTGGCTTGATTGAATAGGGCAACATTGACTATGAAGGTTGGAACTTAAAGAGTAGGGGTGTCTAAAGTGCTCTTTATCCTTCCCTTTCAAATGCTCAATATTTTAAATCACATTTGGCTTATTTTATTTGGGACTAAGGCCAAAATTGCCAAAGTTTCAAATGGGTTAAACATTGAATTAAAAAAGTTATTCTTTGCTTGGTCTTCTAAATTGACTAAAAAAGTTATGCTTTGGTTGGTCTTCTAAATTGTACACTAGTTTATATTGCTTCTTGATAAAAAAAAATGACATAATTTGCATTTTCACAATTCCTATCCAAAATATATATCCAACATAGATAGGGAGCATATCACCATTCTTGTCTTTCATTCTGACTTGGAGTCTATCATCCCAAAATTTCTTCTTACTAATTGGATATATATATATATATATATATATATATATATATATATATATATATATATATATATATATATATATATATATATATATATATATATATATATATATATATATATATATATATATATATATATATATATATATATATATATATATATAATTAAAATATATTAAAAAATAAAAGAAATATATCCTAAATAAAATATTTTAAAAAATAAAAAATATAATATAAATAATGTACATTCAAAAATAAAGATAATATATTTTAAAAATAATATAAATCAAATATATTAAATATTTACTTAAAATATAATTAAAATTTATTAAGTAAAATAGAAATAAAATATATTAAATTTAAGATATATTTTTAAAATAAAAAAATAATATTAATGAAATATATCTATATATATATATATATATATATATATATATATATATATATATATATATATATATATATATATATATATATATATATATATATATATATATATATATATATATATATATATATATATATATATATATAATAAGCTCATGTTGTGTTTACAATAGAAATAAAAAAAAATATCTCATTGAAAAAATATATAAAAAAATCAATTGTCCAAATTTTAACCAAAAAACGTTAAAAATTTATAAAAAATATAATTAAAAAAATATATCTCATTAAAAAACTATATAAAAATACTAAAAATATTTAAAATATATATCTCATTAAAAAATATATTATAAATTTATAAAAAAATAAAATAATAAATTTATAAAATAAAATATAAATAGAGACAGCCATTTGACAAGCTATATGGCCATTTTGCACTTTTAGACCGTATATTACAACTAATAAAATTAGTACACCGTATGTATTCACAAGGTATTTTTTCCAAAAACCATATATATGACACTTAAAATTATTAATAAGCCGTAAAAATTATAATAGGTAATATATATTGATATTTATTATTTTAAAATGTTTATTATAAATATACCAATTTATTTAGAATATTTTAAAATGGAAGGATTAAGATATAATACTTTCTAATTTTATATTATTTTTATATAAATTTTTAGTATGCTTTTTCTTATATAAATTTATAAACTTTGCCAAAAAAAATTTTAATATTTTTTTGTGTGAATTTAAGATTTTTGGGTGTAAATTTAAGATTTTTTTAGTGCTTACTAATTTATCATTGTTTTTTAAATTTTGATTTTTTTTTCATGGAATTATTTATTTTCACTGCACAATGTGAGTTGCAGTCACCATACACCGACAAGTACGGAAGGAAAGCTAGGAAGTAGGGGGCTATGGGGTGTGGTTTAAAGGGACACTGGCTACCCAGGCAGCAAAATGGCTACCCAGGAACATCATAAAAAATTAAAAAATTAAAAAAAATTAAACATATAAATTATTATTAAAAATTTAAATATATAATCCTTATTTATAATATTTATTATTTTACTCATTATAAATTTTAAAAAATAAAAGCAAAGCTAAAGGCCACAGCGGGCACAGGTTGGATGTAACTGGCGGATGTGACAGATTGTATGAGCCTGGGAATGATTGGTGTGATGGCATGAGGGGCATGGAGAAGGCAATGGCTACGCAGTGGACAAAATGACCCGCCCATCCCATGCCTTCCCATCCCATCACCCCATGCCATCACCGTCCCCAAGGAGAAGGCATCACATGGGGTGGGCCATTTTGTCCGCTGCATAGCCAGTGCCATTTTGCTACCTGGGTAGCCAGTGCCATTTTGTTGCCTGGGTAGCTAGTGCTCGTTGAAGGCGGCAATGGCTATGCAGTGGATAGAATGGGCCACCCCATGCCATGCATCCCACCATCCCTCGTACGATGACTTCCGTGACATTTTTTCTTTTTACTAAGTCTGTTGGGGGGGGGGGGGCAAGTTTTTTTTTTTTATTTATGTATGATTATATTTATAAATTGAAATAATTTATTTTAATATTTATTTATTATTTATTATCTTTTTGTTATATTTGTAAAATAGTAAATTAATAATTAATAATGCATTTAAAGTTTTTTACTTATTATAATTTTTCTATTTTTTAAGTTAAATTTGTAAAATAATAAATATAATAAATTTATATTTAATAACTTATTATTTTAATATTTAAGTTATATTTGTTTTAATATTTTTTCTATTTTTAATTTATTAATTTTTTTGAAATAATAAGTTATAATAAATTAATAATGTATTTAAAGTTTTTAAATAAAATCTATTATTTTAATATTTAAGCTATATTTATTTTAATTTTTTTCTATTTTTTATTTATTAACTTGTTTGAAATAATAAGTTATAATAAATTAATAATTAATAATTTATTTAAATTTTTTAAATAAAATCAAACATAAAAGAAAATACATAAAAACTTAAATTCAAACTATAGCATTTTTGTTCAAATTTGCTAAATAACTAATAAAAGTAGAATAATAATAAATATAATAAGTGAATAGTTAATTATATATCTAATTTTTTTAAATAATAAACTATATGTTTAAATTTGTTTGAAATAATAAGTTATAATAAATTAATAATTAATAATGTATTTAAATTTTTTAAATAAAATCAAACATAAAAGAAAACACATAAAAACTAAATTCAAATTATAGCATTTTTCTTCAAATTTGCTAAATAAGTAATAAAAGTAGAATAGTAATAAATATAATAAGTTAATAGTTAATTATATATCTAATTTTTTAAAATAATAAGCTATATGTTTAAATTTGTTTGAAATAATAAGTTATAACAAATTAATAATTAATAATGTATTTAAAGTTTTTAAATAAAATCAAACATAAAAGAAAACACATAAAAACTTAAATTCAAACTATAGCATTTTTGTTCAAATTTGCTAAATAAGTAATAAAAGTAGAATAGTAATAAATATAATAAATTAATAGTTAATTATATATCTAATTTTTTTAAATAATAAGCTATATGTTTAAATTTATTTGAAATAATAAGTTATAATAAATTAATAATTAATAATGTATTTAAAGTTTTTAAATAAAATCAAACATAAAAGAAAATACATAAACACTTAAATTCAAACTATAGGATCTTTATATTTGTAAAATAATAAATTAATAATTAATAATGTATTTAGAGTTTTTATTTATTATATTTTTTCTATTTTTTAAGTTATATTTGTAAAATAATTAATATAATAAATTAATAATTAATTATATATATAGATTTTTTAAAATAATAAATCCAGGGATATTCGAAGAAACCCCTCGGAATGGCGAACAGGCAGATGCGATGGGAAGATGTGCCATTTGACGATCATGATTTGGCTCAATTACAAACTTCTGATCATTCTCCTCAATGGGTTGTTAAGGATGGTCATCGGCGTGACTTGGCTTATGACAAATTCCTACCGGCTTCATCATATTTTCGCAAATTTATAGGTAATTCTATTCCAAAACCTTTGCGTTCTTATTATAAATCTTCTATTCCCAAGGCATTAATATTTCAGGGCATTCTGGGTCCTCATCCTATTGATCACCCAAAGACTCCTTTTAAGCATTTTCATTCCTTTTTTGGTTCTATAAAACCTAAGAAGCATAGATATGTTTCACCTCAACCGCCATTCGACATCTGTGATGGCTCCCCACATCCTGATGGTTTTCCCCAATTAGCTTCTTCTGGATCTCCCTCCCAGGATTGTAATCCTTCCCTCCCATCTTATGCCACCTAGCCAAATAACACTTTGGTTTCGAACCCTCAATTCCTTTCTTTCCTAAATGACATTCATGTTACTAAACGAGCTCCCTTCCATCCAAATCCACCTCCCCATAACTCTCCCTCTGCATTTTCCAATTTGATAAGGGGTAATCCGCATTCTTCTGTGCAATATAAGGTTATATTCCCCGATTACATGATTTAGGACTCTGTGAAGTTATTGCGGTCTGCTGCCCTCATTGGTAAGCTTCTTTCTCTGGTTTCTTTTGGTAAACTATTAACATGGGCAAAGTCTAATTGGGATGGTATGAAAGATTTATTTCTATTTGATAAAGATTCTCTATATTTCACTGTGATTTTTGATTCTGAAAAGTAAAGGGATTATGTGCATAGATTTAAAGGGTGGTTTTGTTTTGGGATAGGAATTTTTACCTATGCTTGGTCTCCTCATTTTGATATTCAATTGACGAAGCCATAGTTTATCCCCTTCTGGGTAACTTTCTCGGGTCTTCCTTTGGAGTATCATGATATGTATATGGTTGAAATCTTGGCAAACAAATTGGGCATTTTTATTAAGCATGATTTAGTTCCTTTTGAACGACCTCATCTTCCGGTTAAGATTTGTTTGTTATTAAATCTGTCTAAACCCATTCCCTCTGAGATTACTATTTGCTCCAAATATGGTGCATAGATTCAGCCTGTGGTGATTCAAGATTCGATCGCTATTCATTCTTGTGCTCCGTTACTTGGCCATTTCACCTTTCAATGTTGTGGTGATTCTAATGCACCTTTACAAGTTTGTTCAGATTTTTCATCTGATTTTCACCAATGTTCCCTTTTTAAAAGTAAGGCTCATCAATCTTTAAAGGATCATAATGTTAAGGATTCTGCTCCTTTACCTCTTTCTGTTACATCTCTCATTCCTTTTTCTAGATATACAGTATGTGATGTGCCTCTGGTGGATTTTACTTTTCTCTACTCTCTGGCTATGTTCTTCTCTATTTTGTCTGCCATTCGTCAGTTTTGTTCTGTTAAGTTTCTTCCTAGTTCTTTCAAGAATTATTGGTTTTCTGCTGAATTTCGTTTTGAACCTTTTCTGTTCTCCTCTGTGAGTTTTTTTCAAATTTCTTGTCCTACGGTCCCATTTCCAAAATTGTTGTTACCTTCGAATGGTTGTACAAATCATTGCTCTATTAATTCTTCTCCTTGTTCTTCTTTTGTGAGTCTTGCGGATGATACCAAAATTGTTCATAGTTTGATTTTTTATAGTGATTCTTTTTTGCCCATTCCAAGGTCTCCTTCACCTCTTTCCATTTCTCAAGAGAAGATTCAGCTTATTGCTTCAGATATTTTATTTTTAGTTTCTTTTGATCTATTTGATGAGATTGTTGCAAAAGAATTTCCTGAATTTTCTTTTTCTTCTGCTTCTGCCTCTTTGGGGCCTGTCCATGATGGTTGTCATGTTTCCTCTTCTCAACCAAATTCAGTTGAAGGTGTGGATGTGAATCTTATTGATAGTCCTTCTTCAACTGTTTCTAATGTGTATGGATTTGATTTCTCTCAGAAGCTAGCCTTGGAGTAATCTCCTTCTGTTTCCCCCCCTATTGTTAAAACTCCTAAGAAGAGGGGTCAAAAACCAAAATTGGCTAAAATCAAGGAGGAGATTGTAGCTGGTATTCAATCCACTATTGTAGAGAAATTTTCTTCCCATGTTAAAACAAGGAGGGCATGTTGATCTCCTTGTGATAAATGGGGATTTTATCTTGGAATGTCAGGGGCTTAAATGTCCATGACAAAAGGGGAAGGATCAAGAAATTTCTTGATTCTTCAAAAGTGGACATCATCTTATTGCAAGAGTCTAAACTTTCTCAGGATTCTTTTGATAACATAATTTCCAAATGGTCCCTTTGGAAAGTTATTCATGTTCCTTCTTTGGGTGCTTCTGGTGGTCTTATAACTTTATGGAATCCTAAATCAGTCAAAGTTGAGATGTTAACTTTTGCTTCTCATTGGCAGTTGTTAAAGGTTGACTGGTTTGAAGTCTCTTTTGTTCTATTCAATATATATGGTTTGACTTCTCCTTCAGGTAAAACCGACTTATGGGATTCCTTATCTGAATTATTTTTATGATATGATGATTTTTTTATTGTGCTTGGGGGTGATTTTAATGCTCTCCTTTCCTCAAATGAAAAAAGAGGGGGTAATCCTACAACTCAGAAGGTTATTAATGACTTTTCTTCCTTTGTACAAAATAGTGCGTTATTCGATATTTTCCCTTCTAATGGTTCTTTCACTTGGACTAATAGGAGATCTAAATGCCAGATTGCCTCTCGCCTTGACAGATTTCTTATTTCCCTAAACCTATGTTTGAGCAACTTTTCCTTTTCTTCTAAGATTCTTACCTCCTCAGATTCTAACCATTTGCCAGTTTTGCTCAATTTTGATAAATTGGATCATGTTCCCTCTATTAGACCTTCTTTTAAGTTTGAGAAAATGTGGTTCACTCATCCTCATTTTCTTTCTTTATTAAAGCAATATGGATAAGTGCTCTGTTTTGCAAAGGTACTAAGATGTTCCAGTTTTATTCCAAACCGAAATTTGTGAAATCTCAAATTATGGCTTGGAATAAATTGGTCTTTAAGAATATTTTTCATGAAAAAGAGGTAGTTGCCAATGATTTGAAGGTTGTTAATGAGGAGATTATTAGACATGACACTAATTCCTCCACTAATGATGCTCAAAAGAAATTGCAAGCTTACTGGGAGATCCTTTGCTCCCGGGCTGAAATCTATTGGCAACAAAAGTCTCGTGAGGTTTGGCTTAAAGAAGGTGATAGGAATACTGCCTTCTTTCAAGCTGAAGCCAAGCTTAAAAGAGTTGCTTCTACAATTTTTAGTATTAAGGATTCTAAGTCTGGTTATGTCCTTAATTCATATCAGTAGATTAGAGAGGAGGGGGTGTTTTTTTTTAAGGAATTGTTATCTCCTTCTTTTTCTTCTTCCTCCATGGATCATCATGTGGATTTTCTTTTAGATTCTATCCCCTCCCTTGTTTCCCATAAGGATAATGACTTTCTTATGAGCCTTTTTCTTTAGATGAGCTTCATTCTGTTGTTTTTTCCATGGCCCCTGACAAAGCTCCATGTCCTGGTGGGTTTACTATATTGTTCTTTCAGAAATGTTGGGATTTTATTGGGTTTGACTTATTAATGGCTTTGGAAGAGTCTAGGAGGGGTGGGTATATCCTTAAAAATTTTAACATCACTTATATTGCCCTTATCTCGAAATCTAAGAATCCTCAAACTTTTGCTGAATTTAGACCCATTTCTTTGTGCAACTCTATTTACAAAATCTTCACCAAGGCTATTTATTTAAGACTTAAAATTCTCCTTCCTCATATCATCTTTCCTCAATAAGGAGGTTTTGTTTTGGGTCGGGAAACTCATGAGGGGGCAATTGTTGCTCATGAAACTTTACATTCCATAAATCCGTCCAATATCCCAGCTTTTGTGGTCAAACTTGATATGATGAAGGCTTATGATATGGGATTTTTTGCTCAAAGTTTTGAGAAAATTTGGTTTCTCTGAAAGTTGGTGTAAATGGATCAAGAGTTGTATTTCTAATGCTTCATTTTCTGTAATCATTAATGGAGCTCCCTCTGGATACTTTTCTTCAACCCAGGGTGTTAGACAAGGAGATCCTTTATAGCCTTTCTTATTTATCATTATGGCAGAAGCTTTTAGTTGATTGGTTATTAAGCAAAGGGATCTAGGCTTTTGGCAAGGGCTATTAATTCCTAACTCTGATATGTCAATCACTCATAACCTTTTTGTTGATGATGCACTTTTATTTGGGTCTTCTTCTATTCAAGAGGCTACTCATTAAATTTATTCTGGATACTTATACTACTTGATCTGGCCAACAGATTAGCCCCCATAAATCCAAGATCTTCATTTTTAATACTCCTTAGTTGGTGGCTGATAGACTTGTGAATATCTTAGGTTTCCCAGTAGACTCTCTTCCTTCTACCTATTTGGGGATTCCTTTCTTTATGGGATCTGCTAAGTCTTCTATTTGGAATTCTGTTATTGAGAGACTTAAATCTCGTATTTCTTCTTGGAAGGCTAGGAGGTTGTCTCTTTCAGGTAGTATACTTCTCATTAAAATGGTTCTAGCTGCCATTCCCAATTACTATATCTCATTTCTTCAAGCTCCCAGATCAGTCATCTCCCAAATTGAAAAGATTATTCGATCTTATCTTTGGAAAAACAACATGACAGAAGATAAAAAGAATCCACTAATTTCTTTGACCAAGATGTCTCTTTCCAAGCAAGTTGGTGGTGTTGGGATTCAGGACTTATCTAAAAGAAATAGGGCTTTTGGGGGCAAACTAGTTTGGTCTATGTATACTAAACCCCAATCTTTGTGGTGCCAAATTATGCAGGCTAAGTATTTGGATTCTCAGAATCCTACTAGGATCTTCACAATTTCTAATCCTCCACAGGGGTCTGCTATTTGGAACTTTATGATCTCATGTAGGGAAGTGGTCTCTAATTTTCTCTCCTGGTAGGTCCATTTAGGGGAGATATTCTTTTTTGGAAAGACTCCTGGAATGGCTTTCCCCCTCTTTCACAGCATGAGTCTCTTGCTTCTGTTTCAGTTGTTCTTTCTCAATCATGGGGAGTTAGATTGGTTGATTATGTAGATAGTGTTGATCTATTTTCTCACAAGGTCTCATGGAAGGATCCCTCTACTCTTCCATTGTCCTTGCAGGAAATTCAAAATTTTAAATTTGTTTTGCAAGACCGAGTGGCTTTCCTTTCTAACATCAAAGATCAACTTATTTGGTGCCCTTCTAAATCGGGAAACTACTTTGTTAAAGAAGGATATTTTGTTGTTCAATAAATGGCCAATCAAAATGCTCCTCATCGTGCCTTTTTGTTCTATTGGAATAATTCAATATTACCTAAAGCTAGTGTTTTTTCCTGGCTCATGTTGCAAAATAGAATTTTGACTAGTGATCGTTTAGTCAAATTTAATATTGCAACCTTGTTTTCTTGTGTCTTATGTGGTAAATCTCTTGAAGATGTCAATAATCTTTTTCTTCATTGTGAGTTTGCGAGTAGTTGTTGGCATTTTGTCCTCCAAAAGTTATCTCTTTCATTCCCTTTACCTTTATCTTTATGGGACATGTTTCAGTCTTGGCCAGTTTTGTATTCATCTTCTCTATTTGCTTGTTTGTGGTTTATAATTCCCTCTTTAGTCATATGGGCCATTTGTTGGGAAAGAAACAAGCACATTTTAAAATGTTACTCATCAGATTTATCGGTTGTTCTTGGGATTTTGGAAAGAAGTATTATTGAGCAAGTTAATGCTCATGTCCAGAAATATTTTAACGTGAATTCAAAGTTCTCTTATTGGGACAATTTTATGATCTCTTCTTGGAAAAGTATCATTATTCCTGTATCACCCACCTTTCCAAGGATTCAAAAAATACGTGTAGACATAAATTCCATAAAATGGCATCCTCCTAATGCCCCTTTTTGTAAATTGAATTTTGATGGATCCTCCCGTGGAAATCCTGGTGATTCAGGACTAGGGATAGTTTTTCATGATCATTTGGGTTCTTTATTAGCATTAAAAGCTATACCAATTTCTCCTGGCACAAATAATATGGCTGAGGCTTGTGCTCTTTTCGAAGGTCTTGTTATGGCTAAGGATTTGAATTTCAAATACCTTCATATTGAAGGCGATTCAAATATTGTCATTAATGCTTGCAAGGCAAGAAAAGTTGATAATTGGCATTTCTAGTATATTCTTGAACAAATATGGAATCTTCTTGATACATTTGAGCACCTCATCATCTCACATGTTTATCATGAAGGTAATGCATTGGCTGATTGCCTTGCTAATATGGGTTGTGACAAAATTATTATTGATTCCTCTCAATTGGGGGGTGATTTGATGAGCTTGCCAAACCTATTAATTATAGCCTGTAGAGAGTTGAGGATTTAATCTTTCTTATTATATGATTGCTCGTTTATACGAGTTGATATTCTCTTCTCTTGGTGAGGTATTTCTTATGATATTCTCTTCTCTTGGTGAGGTATTTCTTGGCTAGATGACTGTTCACTACTTCTCTTCTATAATCATGTTGATGAGCAATGACCAGAGTTTTTCTTGCTGGTTCTTTTCTCTGGGAGCTTAGTTTGAACTAGTTTTTAAATATATTGTAAAAATTATTTATTATTAGTAAAATATATCAAGTGGCATTAACACCTTGCAAAAAAAAAAAGCTATATGTTTAATTTTATTTTTTTAAATGTTTGATTATATTTTTTAAATTGAAATAATTTATTTTAATATTTTTTACAATTTTTTATTTATTAATTTGTTTGAAATAATAAGTTATAATAAATTAATAATTAATAATGTATTTAAAGTTTTTAAATAAAATCAAACATAAAAGAAAACACATAAAAACTTAAATTTAAACTATAACATTTTTGTGTGGTGTCACTCAGCACTTTAATCTCGTGATTCGCAACCATCAGATTTTTGCTCCTTAAGTAGCTGTCAAAGATTAGTACAGTGGAGGCAGCTTCGAGGAAAGCTTCGAGGAAGGCAACGTGATCGCCTTTGTGTCGCGTCACTCAGCACTTTAATCTCTGTACGAAATCTGCGCTATCACGAGAACGCATTAGTGTGAATTAGTGGACAGACACTCCTTGTTAGGAATATAAAGTGCATGGTACCAAAAGCCATTTCGTACCATCACCCAGACAAATAGTGCGCCAAAGTTACAGAGATAATTCTGGCCGTGTTTGTGAAATCGGTATTGCAATCATAAGACTCATTTTTAAAAATGTGTGAAGTGCGAACATGTTTCAGATGTAATACTGATTTAATAGCTTTTAAAATATTGAAAATGCCCTATATCTATTACGTAAAACAAAGACAAAAAGTATGAAATTTTAATATAATTATTTTTTTTTTTTATGTATTTTAAATTTGATATGTGTTGCTTTTGAATTTGATTGTGTGAGTATTGTTTTTCTCGAAATACTCACACAATCAAATTTAGAAGCAGCACATAGATTGTGGAAATCTACTAGTTTTAGTATTTTAAATTATTAAAAACAAAATAGAAAATATAAATTATAATATAAATATTTTTTATATTTAATATATTTTAAAGTATAATTTACAAATTTTAATTGAAGTTATCTATATTTAATTACATAAAATTTATATTATATTATATTATATTTATTATTATATATTTTATTTTATTTTATTATGTAATGTAAATGTTAAATATAAATAAGATAATTAAATTACATATTGAAATATAGTTATGTATCTTTTACATTTCATGACGATCAATGATGGATCATGCCATATGATCGTAAACGTTGATAAGAAAAATCTACACACAATTGTGTATATATATATATATATATATATCTTTGCCTCTCTATCTCTCCATATCTCTTCTTCCATCTCTTGCTATGTCTCTATCTTGTTCTCTCTATATCTCTCCCTCTCTCTACCTCTCTCGGTATAGCACTTGCTATCTCTATATATTTCTGTCTTCTATCTCTATTTTTCCCTCTCTCGTCTCTCTATTTTTCCCTCTCTCCGTCTCTCTCTTTATCTCTCCCTCCCCTCTCCTCTTTGACTTTGTCTCCATCTCCATCTCCACCTGCACCTCTATCCTTTCCTTTATCTCTATCTCCTTTACCCTCTCTCTTTCCTCTCAAGCTTTCACCCAATTATCTTCCTAATTCAAAGGTTTTTAAATTCATTTTTAGATCCTTATAAGTGGATGCATAGTTGATTTGAAGTTATCAATTATCCATTAACACCTTTGAACATTGCACAAAGAAGATATGTCTTGATTACCTAACAACTAATCACACGTATTGTACAAATGTATGCAAAAAATAGAGTATTTTTTCTTGATTCACCTTCTAGACCACTTCAACGTACCCATTGCACACAAAGGTGCAATTGCTAGTATAAATTTGAAGTTAGAAATGACATGCATTTTGGCCAACATTTTTGGGAGACCACGAATTGACGATTTTATAGAGATTCATAAATTAAGATGGCTAAATTTTATTTAATACTTTAATTTCTATAAATTTTTATAAATAATTGCTATAGGGTTTCCTGATTTTAATGTGTATATGCTTTAAGAGTATATTTATTTTATATAGAGTTCTAATATAAATTAAAAATAATTATGACTAAATTTATTTTATTTTATTTATTCTTGATTTAGTTTAATTGTACATATGTTTATGAATTCTATTAGCCTATGGCTAGTCTCCACACAATGACACTTAAAAAATAAAATTGATCTCTAAAACACAATGATTTTTTTTCATTTTTTTGTGTTTTTATAGCAATAGGGATGCAAATCTTGAAGATTTTAAAATTTTCATGGAATACCATTGTGTTTTGCAGATTTTAGAAATAGTACAGAGTTCTTTGTGTTGAGATTAGCCACATCCATTTCATTAGATTATTTTAGTTTAATAGTAAGAAGTGTCTTTTTTTCTTTTCAATATTTAAATGGTTCATAAGTTAGAATTTCTATATTAGTTAAAACAATTTAGTATAGACTTTAATGTGTTTAATGAAATGCATCAAGTGGTGCATTAACATTCTCAAACAATAGTTTCCAATTAACTAAAAAGGTTACTATTTGTATATAATATTTTTGCTCTATTTATAAATGACTAAAACTAATGTATATTGATTGATTGATTGTTGGGAAAATGGTGTCTCAACCTTGCATTTGCATGAGGTCACTATTTATAGTAAGTTTTTGTTTGAGCATGAAATGATGAGAAATTCTCCCCAAAGCTTTGGATTGGCTAGATAAGCATGTTGATAAATTTTGGTCACAAGATCATTGATGGTATGATGAAAGAATAAGTATCTAATAGATTACTAAGAGGGGGGGTGAATCAGTAAGGAATCACCCAGTTAAGGGATTTACAAATGCCTTGATAAAAAGCAAGTACCTTGTTAGGAGTAACCTTAGTAGAGGATTTAAGAATCCAAGCTAATGGACCACCTTGTTAGAGGATTTAAGAAGTAACCAAGCTTGTTAGAGCTTACCTGGTTAGGGGATTTCAATTTTGATGTAATTGTTAGAAGACAATAGGTTTTTCTTGATCTGTCTAAATAGCACTACATTTGCTTGATCAGATCATTTTAAGCTTCAATCTGCCTTTACTCAAACTGCAGATTCATTATCCAGTTAGGCAACCACACACTCAATTGATTTCTGCTAACACCTTTTACAAAACAGCTTCATCAACCTTAAATACAAATCAATTAGGTCGATAACACAACAAAAACCTAATTCTCTCATAGAGATTGCACACACATCAGTTCAAGTGTGACCATTGGATTTACATAGCAATCTGTACACATTCTTCAAGAAAACTCTAACTGCTCCATGATCACTGCTTCATCAGACTTGTAACTCATCATGCGCTTTGCATTAGATGCAATCCACTTTGCTCATTCCCTAGACAATCAAACAAACATGCCAAAACAATATGAACTTATCTTCATACAATGACCACACATGTCACCATCATTACCGCTCAACATCCGATAATAAACCAACATATCCATTTTAGCAAACTTGATCGGTTAGGGTTTAACAAAACAACTGGTAGGGTCTACCAGTTACATAACATAGAAAGGGTTTAACCTTATACACTGATTACTAGCTCAACTCACATACTTACATACCGGTTTACAACATCTTCCACAAAGCTCTTCCTACCGGTTACAAGACAATATCAGTAACAACAATATCAGCAATATCATAAATACCATTACCGATTCAATTGACATCAATGACAACATAACATATCATTAATGCAATCTTTATGCAAATGCCAACAATCTCCCCCTTTGGCATTGTTCAACGCCTCTGATTGCTACTGAGATTGGTGAATAGGAATCTTGGTTTACATTACCAAGTATTCACCATTCTCTATCCGTCTTCAGCCTATCGTTGGTTTCCCTTGCCATAATCACATGATTCTTTTCATTAGTCGCATAGTTCTTCTCCCCCTTTGACAACAATGCCAAATTGAAAGTGTAGACACCTAAAATTGTCCAATCTAATTAAATAAATATTTTATTTATTTAATTACTTTAGCCTAATTCTTCTATTAATTAAATAAATCTTTATTTATTTAATTAATTCATTTATCCTCTTCTAGCCTTATTTCTCATTTAAATAAATACTTTTATTTATTTAAATTATCCCTTTTCCTAAATTAAATAAATATCTTATTTATTTAATTGATCCCACTTCCTCTATTAATTAAATGAATCTTTATTTATTTAATTAATTCATTAGCCTTTTCTACCTATGACACATGTCATTCATCTCTTATTTCATACACTACCTACCCTTTCATTATTTTATTATTTTCTCTACCTACCCTCTAATCATAGCCGACCTCTTTTACACCTCTCAATCTTATCCCTCCATTTCTTATGGTGTCTTCTATATAAGGAGATGCTTCCTTCATTATCAAACCCTAACTAGCTAATTTAATTTATGCACTTGACTACACTACGCTTTTCATATGAGATCCTACTTGCAACCACATTCCATTCTTTGTTGAGCTCTTGTGCACATAAAATCTAAGAGCAAATATATCAAGCAAGATCAATGGAGATAGGAAGAATGGAGATTCAAACACTATTGGACAGGTGATGGTATAATCTTTGTGATTTCATTTGATTTGCATTGTCTTAGGTAATCTTCATATGTTATGGTGGATCTTTGTTGTTGTTAGGCTAGGGTTTTTGTGGTTGAATTCATTTAGTCTTTCAATATTGTTGTTATCCATTTTCACCATATACAGAAAGTAAAACATGTAATGTCAAATTTTCATTGTGCATCAACAACATACTACAACTTGATGCTCCCCCTGTGGAATACATCCACTTCTTCATCAATCCTTCTAAGATTCTGCAAGTGATTTAGGGACTCATGCAATCAACATCATGCACAACTAACTTCATGAAGAGGGACAATGCCTAGTTGACTTCTAAGACACTCAAATGTAGTCTTAGGTAGAGGTTTGGTAAAAATACCTGCAAGCTGCTCCTTGGTAGAAAAATGCTCTAAGATAACATCTTTACTTTGAACTTTTTCCCTCAAAAAATGATACTTCAATTCAATGTGTTTGGTTCGTGCATGCAAAACAAGATTCTTAAAAATATTTATGGCACTTGTATTATCATATAAAATCTTTATAGGTTCTAAGATCTTCATTTTAAAACCTTCTAAAATGTGCCTCATCCAAATAGCTCGTTTGCAATTCATATAAGCTGCAACATACTCAACTTTAGCAGTAGATTGTGAAGTACAACTCTACTTTTTACTACTCCATGAAACAAGCCTTCCTCCAAGAAAAAATGCTCCACCAGTAGTGCTTTTTTGGTCATCAACATTTCCTTCCCAATCAGCATCTGTGTACACCTTCAAATCAAAGTTTTCTCCATATGGATACCATAATCCATAGTCAATAGTACCTTTCATATATCTAAAAATTCTCTTAGTTTCTATCAGATGTGCTTCCTTTGGATTCTTATAGAATCTTGCAACTATACCAATTGCATGGGCTATATCTAGTCTGCTATGAACAACATAGTGTAATTTACCAATCATTGACCTGTATTCCTTTTCATCAACATACTTAGATTCATCTTCCTTGGACAAATTACAACCTGTAACCATTGGTTTTCATTCAACTTGTTTCTGAATACCCAGTTAGTACTCCAACATCCTTATCCCCAATAATCTGTTCTAGTTATCATGTCTTATCAGAACTTAATCAAATAAACAAATAAGTTCATAACCACAAAAACATTCACCACATGACACAAATGTTTATATGTGGAAAACCCAAATAGGTAAAAACCACGGTGAGATGAGACTCACAAGATAGCTATCTAAACTCTTCTGAAGTTTGCCCTATTAGGAGCCAAGCCTATTAAATCTTTTACAATGTGTCCTGTTAAGAACTGATCCTATTAGGAATCACCCAGTTAAGGGATTTACAAATGCCTTGATAAAAAGCAAGTACCCTATTAGGAATAACCTCGGTAGAGGATTTAAGAATCCAAGCTAATGAACCACCTTGTTAGAGGATTTAAGAAGTAACCAAGCTTGTTAGAGCTTACCTGATTAGGGGATTTCAATTCTGCTGTAATTGTTAGAAGACAACATGTTTTTCTTGATCTATTTGAATAGCACTACATTTGCTTGATTAGATCCTTTTACACTTCAATCTTCCTTTAATCAAACTCCAGATTTATTATCCAGTTAGGCAACCACACACTCAACTAATTTCTTCCAACACCTTTTACAGAACAACTTCATCGATCTTAAATACAAATCAATTAGGTTGGTAACACAACAAAAACCTAATTCTCTCATAGAGATTACAAACAAATCGATTCAAGTGTGACCATTGGATTTACATAGCAATCTGTACACATTATTCAAGAAAATTCCAATCGCTCCATGATCACCACTTCATTAGAGTTGTAACTCATCATGCGCTTTGCATTAGATGCAATCCACTTTGCTCATTCTCTAGACAATCAAACAAATGTGCCAAAACAATCTGAACTTATCTTCATACAATGACCACACATGTCACCATCATTACTACTCAACATCAGATAATAATCTTCAGTGGAAATGATGATATGAGTCATGCATTTGTAGATGAGATGAAAATGGAGTTTGAGATGTTTCTGATTGGAGAGATAAAGTTTTTCATTGGTCTACAAATTTAGCAGATGAAAGAGGGTATCTTCATTACCCAGTCCAAGTATATCAAAGAGGTATTGAAGACCTTTGGCATGGAGGAGAGAAAACCGGTTGAAACACCGATGGTGACCAGTTGCAAACTAACAAAGGAGGATGAGATAGTGTCAGTAGATGAGAAGGAGTACTGGTCAATGATCGGTAAGCTACACTATGTGGTACACAATAGACCGGATATTTCTCATGTAGTGGGCATTGTGGCCCATTTTCAGAAAAGTCCAAGAGAGTCCCACTTGGTAGCAGCCAAGAGGATTCTTAGATATCTAAAAGGGTAAATTGATTATAGATTGTGGTATCCATACAGTGGTGACTTTGATCTCAAAGTATTTATTGATGCAGATTGGGCAAGTAATGTGGATGACCGGAAGAGCACAACTGGTGGAGAGTTCTTCCTTGGTGGAAGACTAGTCTCGTGGAAGAGAAAGAAGCAGAGTTGTATTTCCTAGTCTACAGCTGAAGCAGAGTATGTGGCAACATTTATGAACTCCACTCAGGAAATCTTGATGAAGCATGTATTGAATGGCTTCAAAGTGCCTATATCTAAACCAGTGAGTATTTTCTGTGATAATACTAGTGCAATCAATATTTCCAAAAATCTGGTATTGCATGCTAAGACAAAGCACATTAAGCTCAAGTATCATTTCTTCAGAGAAAAGCTTTAGAATAAAGAGGTTGTATTACAACATATTTAAAATTCATGGAAACAGCCTCCTGGATGCAATGGCGAGGTCGAAATTGCCATAAGATCTTCCCAACTGTGCGAATCCCCAGATCCGAAAAATGAATTTGATCTAAAATATCTCCAAATAGAGTACTTAGTGAAGCTCCAATGTCTCTAATACCATGTATGAAAATAGCCAAGATCAAGAGCTCAATGAATAACACAATAGAGAGACAAAATATATTAATAAGAATAAACTGTATTCTAATCAAGATGCAAAATAAGATCAACTGGATCATTACATACAATGTAGATGAGCCTGCTTATAAAGGCAATGCCATATGAATATGTGAGCACACAATCATGACCTATGGCTCAATGAGAAACAAGTGTAGGTAAGAAAAGGTAGGAGAAACAATATAATATTCCACAAGAGGTGGATCACCCACCGAATGTGGAATGTAGTAACAAGATATGACCACAAAAGGTGGAAATTCTCCTATATACATCATGTGCACACTTCCCTAAGTGTCTCATATGCAAACTACTATGAGATGCATTATCCTAAGTAAACTTAAGTAAGGTTTAATTATGAGACATAATTTACACCAACATGTTATGCTCATATCCTAATGTTTGTTAAACATTCTATCCACACATACTTAAACTCATTCAAGGTGGTGCCTTTGAGGCAATTTGTTTACAAATGAATGCAAGCACATTTCATTAATTAATAAATTTGGTGGACATGGCTGCAAGGTGGGTTGTCATAGCTACAGGGTGAATAGGTGTAATAAATTAATGTACAAACATTTATTTTGATTAATTAATACATTCTACGTGAACACGCCATGAGAGAAAAGTTTTTAGTTCCAATGTTCTAGAAAAGTTGCTAGTGTGAGAACTCTTAAATCAAGAGGCTATCAGCTTAAAAACCTAAATATTCTTGTTGCATGCGTAATTTTTTCTTTTGCAGACAATATGAAAAAAAGATCAAAGTGAAACTTTTTTGACCTTGGTAACAATTTGTCGGCATGTGAATTGTGCAACCCTATGAGAGTTCCTCCTATAGTATAACTGATATTATGAAAATAGCTTCTACAATCATTGGTGGATTTATTTCTTCCCAATGGGAGGAATATTATTTGTAGGAAATGTATTATTTTTGGTCTCAATATTGTTACAAAATTTACTTTTGTATATTCTAAACTTTGAACATTATATCACAAACCCTAGTTTTAACCACAAAACCCTAGATCTACAATGAAATTTGAAACACATCAATGAATAACCATTAAACATGCAAATTCATCAAATAAATCAAATGATACCTTTACACATTCAAATGGATTTAATCTCTACTATTCTCTTATCTTCATTAATCTTATTTTTGATGTTGTTATCATATTTTTACTCTTTCACAAGAGCTCAATGGGGAATGGATGTGGTTGTGATGATGTAAATACTATGATGCAAAAGGCTAGAATGGTTTTGATAGATTGTAAGTATGCTTCCAAGGTTGCTATATGGAAAAAGGGAGGAAGAAGTCTCTTATATAGAGAACATATTAAAAACGAAGGGATAGGATTAAGAGGTAAAAGAGAAAATGGTCGGCTAGGATTAAAGGATAGGTAGAGGAAATAATAAAATAAAGGAAGTGGTTAGGAACAAATTAAGAGATGTATGCCACTTGTCATGGATGAAAAACTTAAATGAATTAATTAAATTAATTAAAGAATTTATTTAATAATTAATAGAGGAAAGGGTCACGCAAATTAAAAAAATAAATAAAATATTTATTTAATTAGACTATAATAATTTTAGGTGTCTACAACTTCTTAGAGGGTATTTAGAATATATTACATCGGCTCTCTCTTATGGAGGGGTCTCTAGTATATATTTGTGATGGAGTTGGATGTTTTTTATCCATCACTTACACATATTTTGTTTACCTCTTCTCGAGAGGTGTTTACTCCCACTATGTATTTATCCTTTACTCCTAATATATGAAACATATTTTATTTTTAATAGATACTTTATCAAGCCTTGTTACTAAGACCCACCTTTCTTTTTATCTTGTGTGTAGCCTCTTTAAGTTGCAATTATTGGGGGGGGGGATAGGTATTAGTGTAAAATTATATTTACATTATCATGTGTTAATTAGGGAGTCATTAATTAAGAATTTATTTTCCTTTTATAAGTTACAATCTTATCACTTAGGATGAAATTGAGTTATTAATTTTCCTATTTATATGGATGCAAATCATATTTTAATTTTTAAATTATGACATTAATGCTTTTGAATTGCATTTGATTGCATCTTTATGCTTGTTTTCTATTTTTTTCTCTTGTAGAAGAAAAGTTGCAGAAATTTCTAGTTCAAACAATTACCATCATTGAAAAATTCTTAATAGTGTTTTAAAATATTTATGAAAAGTAATCTAAAAACTTCAATGCAAAATAATTAAGAATTAAGGAAAAACTCTTTATGTAATAAATTATAATTTATAAACCTCTTAAATTCAATATTATTAGAATGTAACATTAAAAAGTCATTACTTACAATATATCATTTTAAAAATATATAATTTAATTAAAAAATATTCTTCAATAAAGCTATTTTCTTAACTAAAATATTATTAATTACAATTTATAATGATTTATATATTAAAAAAAATTTCTGTAGTGAGATAAAAAATAGATACTTACCAAAATATATATATATATATATACCCCCAAAAAAATTACCAACCAACTTATTGTAATCTCTTTGCATTCATTCAATTGAAAAAGAAAAAGAAAAAAAAAGGAAAGAAGTTTATGAAGGTTGTATTGCTAAGGTTCGACAAAGGGAATAAAGAGCACAGCCCACAAGGGACTATATTTTCCAAGATGCCTTGAATTCTTTTGGAAATTACTAGAGTTGTACCATATTAGAGTTTTATGTTTTATATTCTCATATTCACGTTCTCCTTATTCATGTTTGTTCCACATCATGGCATTTGCTCAAAATGCTTCATCTCCTTTATCTGCTCCATCTCCTGCAGATGGGCATAAGAGTACTTTTTCTCTTCATGAATTGGACAATGTGTTCACACTGTTTGCCGACTTTTTCACTTTAGCTTGCTTTGGTGTGTTCACAGTTCTGATAGGGTATTATATATGGTGGGCATTCAAAAAATGGGCGACTTGGTTGCCACGTAAGGCCTTTGCCCTCAGCGGTGTAACAGTGCAAATAATTGTTTGGTGGACCACTTTAAGTAATATTTTCAATGACTATGATGGAGAGCTTGATGATATGATGGACACTCATCAGCTTGTTGTCAGTGGAAGAGTTGTTGTGTGTGTTTTTGTAGGCTATTTGCTGCCTGGAATGGCTGCTCCAAGTGTCAGAGCTTTTCTGGCATTAGCAATAACCATATGTGCCCAACTTGGTTCTGAACTGCTCCTCCTTCGACTCTCAAAACATGATGAAGAAGCACACTACTACCGACCATCAATGAGATGGTCAAAAATTGCAAACCTGATTTTATTCATATGCATTATAGTCCTTGGTTTGATATTATGTTGTACGATTTTAGCAAGTAAAACCATTCAAAGCCTTCTGAGGCAAAGAATTTCTGCAATTCTCTCCATCACTGAAGAGGGTGAGTTTCAATTCTCAAATGAGAGGATGGTGTCAAATTCTTGGTATGATTTTGGGGATGAAGTACTCATGTCATGGTTTGTTGCTCGTGCATGCCAAGCTGATTATGTGATATCGATATAGCACTTGTCTCCAGCTAGATTGACAACAAAAGATTATCTTCTATTATAAATATCCTTTGGCATATTTTACATATATTTTATGTCGAGAGATATTTATAATAGAAGAGAATCATATCTAAAAAAAATGTTTTTCTAAAATACTAAACACCAAGAATACAAATCCATTAAAGTCCTGCATGCAAAAAGTTGTCAATCTAGCTGGAGACAAGTGGTGAGGGTTCTATTTTACTTGGACTAATAAAATAATACCTCCACAAAAGCTGAAACATGGCATATTTCATGCATTTAGGTCTGTCATTTGCATGTGAAATTGTTTCAAAAATGGATTTTGGTTTACAGACATTTTGATGTCATTGTAAAAAATTCGGTGTTATTCTTTAAAGGTTGATCTTCAAACAAAAAATGAAGATAAAGAAATGGATGACTTCAAGAAAGGAATTGAAAAGAATGTGATTACATTGCAACTTCTAGAATTAAGACTTGTTATTCTTGTTGGCATAACTGATGGAGATGATGACAAAATGAGAAGATGATCGATGATCAAGTATATGTTGTCATTGATGTTGTCAAAGGGGAGATTGTTGGCTTGATGATGTGATAGGATGTTTGATGAATTTATTTGTGTTGTCATTGATGGTAACCTTGTTTGTTTAGTCATCTAAGTCATCTAGACCTATCGGTAAAGCCTAACCAGTAGTGGAGCCGGTTGATATCAAGGTAAACATGAATAATGCGATGATCAAGTGATCGGTACAGATGATTGGTGAGGAGTTAGATGTTGTGGTTTTATAGGAGTGTTGAAGATAGGAACATGCACCTATCGTCCAAACCACATCAGTAGAATCAATAGATTGAGTGAGTTATGATTGACTATCATGAACTCTATGAAGAAGAATGTATACCGGTAACAAATCTTTGAACGGTAATGATTTATGGTTTGGCGATGGATCTTATCATGTTCATAACTTAGTGATGACAAGTCAAAATCTGTGTGTAATGATAAGATGGTGTTTGAGCATGTACAAGGATTGGATTTCTTGGGAAACAACAAAGTGCTTAGCAAAATGTGACAAGGGTTTGATTGCTTATCAAATCGATGTGCAGTGATGTTCGGTATTCATTCAATGGTGGAAATTGTCTTAAAAAATGTTGTAATGATCTATAATGTATTTTGGTGGATTGTTTTTCCGCACTAAATGTAAATTCAATGTATTTTGAATGTAGCTAGGGTTTTGTAACCGACCTAGTTGGAAAGTGTATTTAGGTCTAGTTGGAGAAAAAATTTTGTGTTGGTGGTTTTAGAAGAAGAGTGTGCCAAACTAGATTAAAGTGTATGTCTATGTGAAGTAGAGTTGTGCTTAAAAGGATCTGTACTAGCAAGTAAGGAGGTGTTGTGATCAAATAATTTGCCTTGTTGTTCACTAACAGTTATAGCAGTTTGAAATCCCTTAATCAGGTAGATCCTAACAAGTCTTATTTATAAATCCCTTCACCGGGTGGCTCATTAGTTTGAGTTTAAAATCCTCTAGCAAGGTTACTCTTAATAGAGCTAAGGCTAAATCCCGTTGATGAATAATGATGAAAAGTTAGTACCAAACTGGTACTAAGAGGGGGGGGTGAATCAGTATAGGAAATTTTTTTTCCCAACAACTCAAACAACAAAGACACCACTTAACCAAAAAATAGTATCACTAATCTAAGACAGGGTACAACCGGTAAAACACAGAATGACTGTGACAAACATAAACCGGTTAACACTTAGATCTTCACTTCTCCTAACATCTTCTTTTCACTTCACCCATATACGTAAAAAAGTAATACATCATCTAAAATCTAATGATCACTGGACTAACATGCATTACCACTTAGCAGAAAATATTGAAGCATCACATGAAAACATCACACATGACACATAGGTTTTTCATGTGGAAACCAAACTGGGAAAAACCATGGTGGGGATGAATACCCACATGCTGTTCTTTGAACTCCTCTGAAGTTTGCTCTGTTAGGAGCCTAGTCTGGTTAAAGACTTTTACAATAGGTTCTGCTAGGAATTGATCCTACTAGGGATCACCCAGCTAAGGGATGTCTAAATACCCAGTTAAAGGTTAGAACCCTGTTAAAGGTTACCTTGCAAGAGGATTTCAAGAACTCATTGAATTGATCACCTTGATAAAGGATTTACACAGGAGCCTGTTAAAGCTACCCGGTTAAGGGATTTCAAACTGTTGAAATGGTTAGAAGTCAATATGTAAATCACTAATCTAATAACAACACACAATGCCAAGGCAGATCCTCTTTAGCTCTTTTGCTTCTACAATCACACTCTGCAGGTATACACACACTTCTCTGGTCTGGCAAGAATCAGGTATCTCTTCACTTGGCTACACTCATAACATTTGCCAACAATCCCAATATGAAAAAATTATCGACCTTATAGAAAACAGATAGGTTGGTAGCATAAACCCTAAACCCTAAACATTTAGGTTTATCAATTCAGTCAATTCAATCCTGACCATTAATCACACTACATTGAATACAATATTCTTGAACAGATCTCAAGAAGTTCTCCAACGTTCATTCTTTGTCGCTTTTGGAAGTTGATAACCCATCACACGCTCTCCACCGTTTACAAGGACTTCACACATTCTTGAGGTAGATAGGATCAATCTCCATGCAAGATACGTCATGCGCACAATGCTGACATGGAAACATGATTTGATCATCATAACAATGCTAACTCATCACAAAATATCATCGGTTGAGTCACACAAACTTGAAATGCATCAACCGGAAACCTTGAAGCTGAGACTACCAACCGGTAGTCATAACAAATGAAACCCTGATACTAGTTCACATTCCAACATATCGGTTCACCATTTTGCATATACCAATTCTCATTCCAACATACCATATACTGGTTCTCATTCCAACATACCACTTCATACTTTCACAAATATTGGTTCACACTTCAGCATATTGACATCAATGACAACATACAATATCATCATGTCTTTCAACTTTGTTCATATGTTAATAATCTCCCCCTTTGGCATTGATGGAAATATACAAAGATATCTCTCTGCTTCACATATTTCTCCCCAATACTGTAGATATATTCTCTGCTTCACATCTTCTCCCCCTTTGATAAAAATGTCAAAGTGGAGGCACAAACAACTATGATCTAGTGTGCTTCTCCCCCTAAGGAGTAGCATCCTTCAACACACCAATCCTGAAAAAAGATTTGTCAATGCAATACCTGACTGATGTGGAACATACACCTTTAGTTTACCTCTTGAAGGGGCAGCACCCCTAATTCACCTCTCAAATAGGTAAATGTAGCCTTCAGTAAAGGCTTGGTGAATATGTCTGCTAACTGCTCCTTACTGGAAACATGTTCCATACAACCTCTTTGTTCTGAACCTTCTCCCTCAAGAAATGATACTTGAGCTCGAAGTGCTTGGTTCTAGCATGCAAAACCGGATTCTTGGAAATATTAATTGCACTTGTGTTGTCACAGAAGATACTCACTGGTTTAGATATAGGAACTTAGAAACCACTTAACACATGATTCATTCATATTGTCTGAGTGCAGTTCATGAATGCTGCAACATATTCCACTTCTGCTATAGACTGAGAGATACAACTCTGCTTCTTACTCATCCATTTGACTAGTCTACCACCAAGAAAGAATGCACCATCGGTTGTGCTCTTCTGGTCATCCACATTACCAGTCAGCATCTGTAAACACTCTAAGGTTGAAATCATTACTGTATGGATACCATAATCCATAGTCAATAGTTCCCTTCGGATATCTAAGAATCCGCTTAACTGTTACCAAGTGGGATTCTCTTGGACTTTTCTGTAAATGTGTAGTAATGCCCACTACATGTGCAATGTCCGGTCTGCTATGTACTACATAGTGCAGCTTACCAATCATTGATTGGTATTCCTTCTCATTCACCAATGCTGAGTTATCTTCTTTTGACAATTTATAACTAATCACCATCATTGTACCAACCGGTTTGTTGTCTTCCATGCCAAAGGTCTTCAACACCTCTTTGACATACTTGGACTGAGTGATAAAGATACCATCTTTCAATTGTTGAATCTGTAGTCCAATGAAGAACTTAATCTCCCCTATATGTGACATCTCAAACTCCTTCTTCATTTCATTTGCAAGATCATGACTCATCTTGTAATCTCCACCAAAAATTATGTCATCAACAAATACTTCACAAATCAAAATCTAATCTCCTTCCGACTTCAAGTAGATATTGCTATCTTCACTTGTTCTTTCAAATCCAATCTTCACAAGATGAGAGTGTAAGTGTTCATACCATGCTCTAGGTGCTTGCTTCAATCCATACAAGGCTTTGTGTAGCCGGCATACCATGTCACTTTTCTCTGATAGGGAAAACCCATCTGGTTGCTCTATATACACCTCCTCTTCAAGTATTCCATTTAGGAATGCAGATTTTACATCCATTTGATATACTTTGAATCCCTTGAAGGTTGCATATGCAAGAAGCATACGAACTCCTTCCAATATAGCTACTAGAGCAAAGGTTTCTCCATAGTCTTCTCCTTCTTCTTGAGCATATCCCTTACACACTAGTCTGGCTTTGTTTCTTATCACTATTCCATCTTCATTTAGCTTATTTCTGAAAACCCATTTGGTGCCAATGACATTTTTATGCTCTAGTCTAGGTACCAAGGACCATGCACCATTCTTTTCTATCTAGTCAAGTTCCTCTTCCATTGCCTTGATCCAGTCTTCATCTTTATGTGCCTCTTTATATGCTTTAGGCTCAAATTCAGAGATCATGCAAGAGTTTTCTTTGACCTTCCTTCTTGTAAGAATTCCTGCATCCTTGTCTCCTATGATCTACTTTGGATCATGATTCAGCTTTACATATCTAGGTATGATCTTAACAGATTCCTCTTCCTTTTCTTCTTCATCCTCATCTTCATCAGCATCAGCATCTACCTATGTAGAAGCACTATTACTGGTACTTGGCTGTTTTGCAACCAGTTCCCAGAAGGTTACAACCGGTTCATCTACCACTTGCTCACTATCAGTTTCCTTAGGTTTCTCAGAAGTTTCATCAACTCTTACATTGATACTTTCAACAATTTTCTGAGTCCTATTGTTGAAACACTTGAGAGCTTTACTCTTGGTGGAATATCCTAGGAATATTCCTTCATCACATTTTGCATCAAACTTGCTCTAGTGTTCACTTCTCTTGATATAGCACTTGCTACCAAACACTCTAAAGTAGCTTACTACAGGAGTCTTAACAGTCCAATACTCATAAGGTGTTTTGTCCTTACCTTTCTTGATGAGTACTTGGTTCATTGTGTAGACTGCAGTGCTCACTGCTTCTCTCCAAAAAGTGTGAGAAACTTTTCCTTCGATCAACATTATTGTGGCTGCTTCAACTACATTCTGGTTGTTCCTTTCTATTAGGCCATTTTGCTGTGGAGTCTGGGGGGTAGACAGTTGCCTCTTGATTCCATTCTCTTCACAGTACTTGATTCTTATTCGTTATTGTTGAATGGTCTCTCCTTCAACCATCTGCATGTCTTCAAACTTTTCTCTAAGGCTCTCTTCCTTGGCTTGTTTCACATGCTCATCACCACCATAGATATTCTCCAGAGTATCCCATACTTCTTTGGGATTGTCTTTATCCTGAACATCAATAAACTCAATTTTAGATAGACTGCTGATTAGGGCTTCCATGACTTGCCCATTCTCCTGAACCTCTCTTCTTTGATCATCGGTGAGAGTACCGGTAGGGATAACATAAACATTCTCAACATAGCTCCAGTGTTGAGCACCCATGCTTCTAATGTAGATCTTCATTCTGTCCTTCCATATTTTAAAGTTATCTCTGTTAAACTTTGGACCTTCCATGTTCATCATTAGAGCAGGATCTTTTCCTCAAGTAGTTAGGCTTACAACACAAAGGACCTGGAGGAGGCTTTGATACCAATTGATGAATAATGATGAATAGTTAGTACCAAACTGGTACTAAGAGGGGGGGGTGAATCAGTACAGGAAAAAGATTTTCCCAACAACTCAAACAACAAAGACAACACTTAACCAGAAAACAGTATCATCGATCTAAGACAGGATACAGCCGGTAAAACACAAAATGACTATGACAAACATAAACCAATTAACACTTAGATCTTCACTTCTCCTAACATCTTCTTTTCACTTCACCCATATGCATAAACAAGTAATACATCATCTAAAATCTAATGATCATTTGACTAACATGCATTACCACTTAGCATAAAATATTGAAGCATCACATGAAAACATCACACATGACACATAGGTTTTTCATGTGGAAACCCAACTGGGAAAAACCATGGTGGGGATGAATACCCACAAGCTGTTCTTTGAACTCTTCTAAAGTCCACTTTGTTAGGAGCCTAGTCCGGTTAAAGACTTTTACAATAGGTTCTGCTAGGAACTGATCCTGCTAGGGATCACCCGGTTAAGGGATGGCTAAATACTTGGTTAAAGGTTAGAACCCTGTTAAAGGTTACCTCGCAAGAGGATTTCAAGAACTCATTGAATTGAGTCCCCCTGTTAAAGGATTTACACAGGAGCCTATTAAAGCTACCTGGTTAAGGGATTTCTAACTGCAGAACTGGTTAGAAGTCAATAGGTAAATCATTGATCTGATAACAACACACAATGCCAAGGCAGATCCTCTTTAGCTCTTTTGCTTCTGTAATCACACTCTGCAGATATACACACACTTCTTTGGTCTGGCAAGAATTAGGCATCTCTTCACTTGGATACACACATAACATTTGCTAACAACCCCCATATGAAAAAAATCATCGACCTTATAGAAAACAGGTAGGTCGGTAGAATAAATCCTAAACCCTAAACATTTAGGTTTATCAATTCAGTTGGTTCAATTCTAACCATTAATCACACTGCATTGAATACAATAGTCTTGAACAGATCTCAAGATGTTCTCCAATGTTCATTCTTTGCCGTTTTAGGAAGATGATAACCCATCATGTGCTCTCCACCATTTACAGGGACTTCACACATTCCTGAGGTAGATAGGATCAATCTCTATGCAAGATTCTTCATGTGCACAAGGCTGACATGGAAACATGATCTGATCATCATAACAATGCTAACTCATCACAAAATGTCATCGATTGAGTCACACAAACTTAAAATGCATCAACTGGAAACCCTGAAGTTTAGACTACGAACCGGTAGTCATAACAAATGAAACCCCGATACCGGTTCACGTTCCAACATACCAGTTCACCATTTCGCATATATCGGTTCTCATTCCAACATACCATATACCAGTTCTCATTCCAACATAATGCTTCATACTTTCACATATACCAGTTCACACTTCATCATATTGACATCAATGACAACATACAATATCATCATGTCGTTCAACTCTATTCATATGCCAACAATCTCCCCCTTTGGCATTGATGGCAATATACAAAGATATCTCTCTACTTCACATCTTTCTCCCTAATACTATAGATATCTTCTCCACTTCACATCTTCTCCCCATTTCAAGCAATGCTAAAGTGGAGGCACAAACAACTATGATCCAATATGCTTCTCCCCCTAAGGAGTAGCATCCTTCAACACACCAATCCTGAAAAATGATTTGTCAATGCAATACCTGATTGATGTGGAACATACACCTTTAGTTTACCTCTTGAAGGGGTAGCACCCCTAATTCACCTCTCAAATATGTAAATGTAGCCTTCGATAAAGGCTTGGTGAATATGTCTGCTAACTACTCCTTACTAGAAACATGTTCCAATACAACCTCTTTGTTTTGAACCTTCTCCCTCAAGAAATGATACTTGAGCTCGAAGTGCTTGGTTCTAGCATGCAAAACCGGATTCTTGGAAAGATTAATTGCACTTGTGTTGTCACAGAAGATACTCATTGATTCAAATATAGGAACTTTGAAACCACTTAACACATGCTTAATCCATATTGTTTGAGTGCAATTCATGAATGCTGTAACATATTCCACTTCTATTGTAGAATGAGAGATACAACTCTGCTTCTTACTCATCCATGAGACTAGTCTACCACCAAGAAAGAATGCACCACTGGTTGTGCTCTTCCGATGATCCACATTGCCAGCCCAGTCAACATCTATAAACACTCTAAGGTTGAAATCATTACTGTATGGATACCACAATCCATACTCAATAGTTCCCTTCAGATATCTAAGAATCTGCTTAACTACTACCAACTAGGATTCTCTTGGACTTTTTTGGAACCGTGCAGTAATGCCCACTACATGTGCAATGTCCGGTCTGATGTAGTACATAGTGTAATGTCTGGTTCCAAGCCCAAGGCCACTGAGGAAAAGAAGGATAAGAAATACAAAGAAGAATTTGTAGATTTGTTGCCAGGGACTTCCATTGCTTTGAATACAAATGATTTGGCATGGAAAGATTTATGGAGCCAATGCAGAAACCCGACCATGCTTCAAAAATTGCAACCAACACAAGAGAAACCCGAGCACTAGTGGCAAGCCAATCACAGTCACCCTTGGGATTTAAATATGGAAAAGTTAATTGTGCTAGATGTGTATGTTGATGTGGATTTGATCAAAGAGTTGGCCAAATGTTATTGCCCAGTATCTAGGGTAATCAAAAGAAGGAACCAGTCTGCCCTAGTTTCAATTAACAGAGCTAGCTTTGTTGAAGCTTTCCAAATTACTAGTGTTGTATTTACAAATATATATTTGGAGTGGATTGTAGAGGATTATGGAAAATACAAAGGTGTTATCAAGAAGCATGCAATGCCTAGATACATTCCTAGGGTGAATAGGAAACCGATTATAATTCCAGATAGTATTGAACCACTATTTGACATCACACCTTTCCACCATTATATGCATTGTAAAATCTATAGATTATGCAAAGTGTTGGGTTTTGATGGAGATTCAACAGTGACAGCTGAATTACTGATGATGGCTATGGACATTCAACACCCAGATATTAACAAAGATTATGGTTATGTGGGATATGTGGTTTAACACATTCATAATTTTCTAGTTGAAATTCAGAGTGGTGCACCCAACCCTACATTTAAGAATTATTCATTACTGATGCATTTAATCTTGTTCTATAATGTTGAGTTCATGGATAAAGAATTGGATATTTTCAAAGAAGAATTGGGTGTCTTAATGCCAATACAAAGATGGACCTAGGTTTGGGACAGTAGTTCTCCCCATTCTTCTTTCCTTTTCTTTGAAAATTGGATTTTTTTTCCAATTATGGAAATGCAAGGAATAAATAGGGAAAGATTGTCAATTAATGTTAGGAGAGTCAATTAATGTTAGGAGAGTTTTGAGACCTACCAGTATGTTCCAAATTGGTCTATTTCACATAACTAGGGGGACTTTTTCTTTTTTGATAACTTTACTATGATTAGAGTCTATGGGTGTCCTCAGCCTCCCCATATTTTGCTAAAATTTGTTCCAATTAGGATTGCTTTTATGTAGTTTATTTGGCAATTGACCCTAGTTGAAAAAGAATACCTTGAGAAACACAGGAAGGGTTCTCTTCTTCCTAGGCTTTGGGTTGTGTCTGATTTTACCATTGGTAGGAATTCCTTTGATGAAGTAAACAATTTCCTTCAAAAGTAGAGGTTGGTTAATGTTGTGTCTAGATTCTGTGATCTTGAGCAATTTATTAAACATGCATTGCAAAAAATGATACCTTGAGTCACAATAAAGGATCATGAACCATTGGATGATGAAGATGTGGTTAGAAATTTCTTGAGAAAAGAGGAAGTATAAGAAAGGAGAAGAAAATGGAAAAATTTGATGACAGTTGAACAAGAATTGAAGGTTCTTGACCCTAGTTTCTCAGGTTTTTGCCCTGATAACCCATACCTGGAGAGGATTAACAGAATGTCGAGTTTATATAAAATTTTGATGGAACAAATGCCTTAAATTTTAGAAGTGGCTTCTCAGTAGCAAGACCCCCAAGATGGACAATATTCAGATGGAAAGAGGCCACTTATTGTGTCTGTTGATGATGTAGAGAGTGGGGATGAAGTTCAATCTACTCGAGTGCCACCTGCAAAGAAACAAAAAACCAAAGAGGTCGGTGCAATTGTGAGGAGAGACCCTACTAGAGCAATTGTTACAGAACAAGGACACTACTTTCATCAAATAAGGACAAATCTCAAAGAAGTAGGGAAGAATGAAGAATAGGGAGAAATAAACGAAGCCCTTGCTCAAGGCTTTGATGAATGTGTGATGTTGTCAAATGACTTCATGAAATTTGATGAGTTTATTAAGTCAGATGCATTTAAATTTTTTTTGACAAGGTTGAAACAAAATCAATTAAGACAAAATCTTATCATAGAGGAAGGAAATATAGAAAAGAAAGAGGAGATCATCAAGGCACTGCAGGAATATTATCTTGACAAGGAGAAAATATATGTGGAATAGGCAAGACAATTGATTAAGAGTATTGGTATGATTATGATGCTTGATTGGGATATTCGGTCTATTTTTATTATTGATCAGATTAGGAAGCAAGAGGACCCAATGTTTAAAATTGAATTTGAAATTGGAGATATAATAAGAGGATCAGAATTTAATCCTAAGTTAAAGACACTTGTTGCTTGGTCTTTGGCCCCTTCCATTCAAAATCCCCACCTTCTAAATATCCAAGTAGAAAGAAAGCTAACAAAATGATCTGGAATTTGCAAAACACTAGTGACACAGAGATTGCCTCATTTTTTACTCAAGTTTATTTCATGAATTTATCAAAAATAGAGGATTTGTCAAGAAGATACACAGAAACATGTAGCCAATTGATTGCATTATCTAAAAAATATAAAGAGACATTGATGAAGAAGGGTGCTCTAGAGGAAGAGTTAGTGGAGTTGAAATAAAAATGCAAATGAGCCCCCTCCAATACAGATTACATAACAAGTACAAGAAATACCAGCTGATGTGACAACAAAAATGGAGGAATACATAGAGAAAATTAAAAATCTTGGAAAGGAACAAAATGTTAAGGCTATCTCTGTTGTGTTAGGAATTTTGAAACATGGGATTAATGGATTGAAAGCAAAATTGATGGTAGTGCATGATTTGCACATTTCTTTGAAAGAGGCAAGTAAAATATCCTCTGAGGTTGTCTCTTTTCTTGGACCTTTGTTCAATGTTTGGTCAGGAAGAAGCAGATTAATGGATAAGCTAGATACTGCAATGATGTATAGTGACAAGTTCCCTCCCAAGATCAGTGACACTAAAGACATGGTGGAGGTAATGAATGTAGCTTATGCATTTTTCACAGGGAAGGATGTGCTTATAAATAAAAAATTGCAGACATTTGAGAAGGTTATAGTAAATTGGTGCCTTCAATTTATGGTATTAATGGAGAATTTAAATTAGTTTTTGATTGGACAAATGAATTTGATTTGATTCTAGAGGAAGAAGAAATAATCAAGCATATAGATGATGAGGTTGATGTTGATTTCCTTAACGATATGCTTGATTTACTTTTCAAGGTTGAGGTTTACCATGCAAATTTTATTGTTGAGGACAAGGCAGTTATATATGCCAGATGGACAGATTCAATTGCAAAGTTGGAAGAGGTAAAGGCATTCAGTTGGCCAACAAACAAAGAGGTGGAGGTGGCAAGCCATGCTAAAGCAAGAGAAGAAATGTCAGGTTGCTACCCAAGATTCCTCAAAGTAATTTTAAGCTTGTTGAATCCTCATCTTATAAAAGGATTCCCAGATTAATTTGAGAGGGATGGCCACTTTTTTTTTTATCAATAGAGAGGGATAGTCAGTTGGCCACTTTTATTGATGTTGAAAACTCTAATATAGTTATAATAGTTCATCTGTTCAAGAATTTGATAAGTGCATAGTTGAATCACATTTTGAATTTACTTTTTGATATCATTATGAATATAATATCAATATCATTTGCAGTTTGAGATCTTCACATAATTGCCTTTGTGTTGAATTTATGTTTTCATTGTGAATTGAATGGTCAAGGGTTTTTCAATTTACATGTCTACAAGGAAAATTATGGAATTGTTCTAGGATTTCTTTTTGGGAAAGAATTGAAGTTCTTAGGGCAATTTTAGTGAAATCATTTTTTTAAATACATATCTGATGATTATATCATTTGTATGAATCTGGGTTATGTATGTAATGGCATATTCATTCCTATTTATCTACAAATGGATCTTAATGAAGTTTATTATCAGGTTGTCTTTGAATTGTAAGTGACTCGATGCCCTAGGATAAGGCACTGGTTTGTTGTCTTGATGTTGTCTTGGTGAAGTGACCTTCCAATTATAATAGTTGATTCATTGTGGGTGAATATGTTTTCTTGTTTGCCTTTGATTATGAAAGTGTGATTTGTCTATAACATCTATCATGGAATTGTATCCTCAAAAGATATTCCCTTTAATTGAGTTGCATGCATTTTTTACTAGAATTATGTTGTTTTCCTATCTATTGTGGTGTTTGATACTTTCATTCTTAATACTCTTATGATTGTATATGCTATGGATGTTTATTTCCCTTTTTATAGAAGAAAAGGGAGCAACAAGCTTCAGGCCAAGAGACACATTTCAACAGAACATTTACTCTCAGCAATTAGGCCTAAAAGGCCATATGCAAAATTATGTTACAAAAATATTCTTTATCCATGTGTTGGTCGTGAATCAAAAATTTCAACTGAAAATTGGTAGAAGAAAAACTGCTTGAGCCATGCCATTATCACCCTGATGCCTTCGGATGGAATGTAAGATGTTATGTTCCATTCAATAGATCATTTCCCTCCTTGAAAGGGATACAAGGACCTGGCAAGAAGTAAAGTCACCCCTAAAAATTAAAATAGAGGATGAAGCCTTCATTCCCAGGAACAGATAAAATGGAAAGAGGAGCTTGAGCCTACATGCCCACAATTAGGGAAAGTGGAAACAAGAGCTTTAGGGTAAATGTAATATGTTGGGGAGGGGTTGCATCTTCCATGTTATCACAAAGATGACTGGCTACCATTCCCTACCCAAACAAATCCTTCTTTCATTCCTCTGCGGGCTCCTTCTTCAAACCCCCTACCATCCTGTGGCAAAGTAGAAGCAGAGGATGTGCCATGCTTGGCCTTTATTGATAAGAAAAGGTTTTCACACCCCCTCTAGTAATCCTTCTCACTTTCATAACCCCTCTGACAATAAAAAAAACTCACATAGGAGAAAACAAAAAAACACCCATTTGGTATTACAGAGCACACAACAACTCCATGCACGATCCTGCTCAAACATCATCTTCCTTTCTGAGGAAAAAACCACTCTCAAAAAATGAAAAAGGTTTATTTTCTCTTCTACCAATTAAGTCACCACTCCATTATATTTATAAATTTTTAACTCTTCATCTGGTGATGCTCATTCACATGAAAAATCATCATTTTGGTGTTTTCCAACATGACTCTAGACTTTAGAAGTCATACCTATCAAATCCACTGGATCCTGCTAAGGCTCATCTTATTTGAATGATTTTGTTCTGATTTTATTCCTCCTTGATTGTACAAATTCTACTTCAGAAACCTTGACAACAAGCAACCTCTGATTTCTTAGAGAAATCCATGATCTCCCATCTCTAACTCAAAAGTTATCCAATCCTTTTATGCCTCTGAAACCATCATCCTCTCTTGTCTAATTAACCTCAACTCAGGAGAAACCTTCAAACTAGTACCTCAAGAATGAGTTGGCATCCAAGCCTTAAAAATTCCTTGTACATATTAGCTTGCCACCATAGTTGTTGCTATCTCTCATGTTTGTTTAATGTTAGCATTTTTAGGTCACGAACTAGTGACCAGATAGTTTGGGGTTAAGTTTTATGGTTATCGCCAGCTCGCAAGGTAAAATCTCTGAAGACGTGATCAAGATGAGAGCTGGCGACAAGTTGGTTTGGTTTACATTGCGAGGTCTCTAGCTTTTTGGGTGTTAGCATTTTATGTTATCGAGCTGGAGATTGTTAATGAAATTGCTTTGGTTAAAGTTACAACTATCTCCAAGTCCCTACGGTGATGAGGACTTAACATTTTATGGTCGAGAATTGGTGAGTGGTGGTTCAGTTGCTCTTAGTTGCTAGATCTTGAGGTTATGAAGGCTTAGCATTTTCAGCTTGCGAGCTAGAGATAGAGTCGTAAGGGCTTGTCTCTAGGTCATGAGATTTTCTAATGGGAAGTCTTTCAAGTAGAGGGTTGACGACTATGTGCCATGTGTTTTAATGACTTGATGGGGACTGCTGAGGTGCCATTTTTTTTTTACGTTTTGGAAAAAGGTTGAAATTGCCAATGTACTTTTTTTATGGTTTGAAAATAGCTTGAAATCGATAATATATTTTTTTTATGGTTTGAAAATAGCTTGAAATCACCAATATATTTTTTTATGGTTTGAAAATAGCTTGAAATCGCCAATATTTTTTTTATGGTTTGAAAATAAGTTGAAATCGCCAATGCAAATATTTTTTCTGGTTTTAAAAACATTATTTTTTGGTTTTTAAAAACATTACAATTTGCTAGGAGTTTTCACAAACTTTGAGTGATCACAAATGATTCACCAATGGAGATTACTATTTTTTCTTCGTAAACCGCAAAATTTCACTAGTAAAATTAAAATTTTCCTCGGCAATTATATACCTTTTGCTAGGGTTTCTTAAAGTTTTCCCTGATAATAACTAACTAAAAGTCAAGAGGCATCCATAGGGTTATGATTATTGAAGTAAAAAGATTATGTAAGAAGATAAATCAAGGCAAAGGAAGGACAATTCAATGTAGATAATTATTTATGTTTCCTTCAAGGAATTATGAACTCTACAATATTGAGGATAAAACACCTTGTACATAAAAATATTCAAGGATAAAAACCCTTAATTTCTTCATCAAGTTAGAGGATGAAAACTCTTAACTTTAGCAAAAATATTTCAAGCCATTTTGTATTAAAAAAATAGCTACAAATTGTAAGAAGGATTGTAATAGATATTCAAAATTAAGTTTTATATTTTTAAAATAATATTATAAATTATAAACATAAAACTATATCAAAATTATAGTAAAATAATATTTGTAATTAAATGTAAATATGGGATATCTATTTAAAGAAAAAATAGGGAAATTATATAAAGTGATATTACAAATGGTATTAGAGATTTGATCATACTAGTCTGTAGTATAAAGCTAACATTTTGGATGCCTTCTAGCAAAAGAGATTTGAAGATCTACAAAAGGAAGAAGACATGGATCTTATTAAAGAGTTATTGTACAAATGTGAGGCCCCCATAATTATGATGACTAGCAAAGGTCATCAAAAGATTTAAGAGCGGGTATTCCCTTTTATGAGTATTTGGAGGTACTTAGGTACCAATATTCCAACAAAAGAGACCTATATAACTACATAAGAAGGTAGGAAATAAAGAAGAAGAAACAATATTGGGTTTTCAAACAGTGCCGATAATTCGGGCCAGGCATGAAAATTATTACTAGAATGTTAGGGCATTAACACCCCTAACAAAAGATGCCTAATCAAGTCTCAGATTGAGAATTATGGGACAAATATCATTCTAATTTAGGAAATGAAATTCTCAAAGTTGTCTAATTCTCAATCTTTTTTGAAATAAAAAAACTATAAATATATTGCATCTCAATCTATTGGTGCCACTAATGGGATTGCTATATTATGGAAGGAGTCTAGTGTTAAGACCTTTTTAGTGTTGTGTCAAGGCAAATTTTATTCAAGCCCATTCTCAAACCTTAAATTATGCCTTTGAGTTGATCTCAGTGTATGGTCATTCCTCAACGATGGGCAAGAAACTTCTTTGGGAGTCCATCTCTTTGTCTTTGGCCACCCTTCTTGATGTTCCTTTCATTATTGGAGGATATTTTATTGTTGTTCTTTGTATTAGGGACAAGGTGGGAGGCATCATTCCTTTGTTAAAGATGATGCAATATTTTAATGAATTTGTAGGGAACAATGGTCTAAAAGATTTTGTGCCATCAAATGGTAATCTCACCTAGACAAATAGGAGTGGATTTCTTTATATTAATGAGTGTTTGGATAGGTGTTTGGTTAATCCAACATGGTGTGCATGTTTGGTCTTCACCAAACAAAAATCCTCCCCTTGACAAGATTTGATCATTTTTTCCCTTCTAGTTGAGGTCCCTCTTTCCCCATTAAAATTCAAATCAGCAGGTTGATTCCAGTTTTAGAAAATGTGTTTTAGGGATGTGTCTTTTTTGCCACAACTTTAGGTTTGTTTGATGAATGCATCTTTTTTCCAAGATTCTAGGATGTATTAGTTCTGCAAGAAATTACATTGGCTGAAAGATCACATCAAAGTTTGGAACTTTACAATTTTTAAAAACATTTTTAAGGAGAAGGGCGACTTGGTACCAAAAATTGCAGACCTTAATGAGAGGATAATTCAGTCTAGTATCAATGAGTAGTCATATAGTGATTAGATCTAGCTTAATATACAATTGCAAGAAGTTCTTTCAAGAGAAGAAAGTTATTGGAAGTAGAAGTCTAGGGAAAGTTGGTTGTGTGAGGCAGATAGAAACACAAAAATATTTTATTCATCAGCTAAGATGAAAAGGGTTGCTAACCTCATCAATCATATTAAGAGTTATTCAGGTCATATCATGACAACTAGAGAAGACATACAAGAAGAGGTAGTTACCTTTTTTTCTTCTTTGTTTGCATGCCCAAATGATATGCCAGATGAAATCAAGTTGAAATCTGAGGAATTGATTCAAAATATTCCAATGCTAGTTTCAAATCAAGATAACCTAGACTTTCTAAAGCCATTTTCATTGGAAGAAATTAGGCAAGTTTTTTTTGGCATGCAACCTGACAAGGCCTCGGTTCCTAATGGGTTTATAACGTTATTTTTCTATTAATGTTGGGGTTTCTTAGGGACTAATGTTTGGACAGTGGTTGAGGAATCTAGGAAAGGTGTTTGCATGTTGAAGAAATTCAACACCACACATATTGCTCTAATTCCTACGCTGGCTATCCCTTCCTCTTTTGTAGACTTTAGAATAATTTCTCTATGCAATGATATTTACAAAATCATAAAAAAGGCAATCTCAGTCAGATCATCCATTTTGCAACAGCAAGGTGGATTTGTTCCAAGTAAGGAAACATGAAAAGGGGCTTTAATTTCTCATGAAAAAATTCACCTAATCTCAATTCATAAGTTTGAGTCTATGATTATTAAACTTGATATGATGAAGGCTTATGACAAAGTGAATTAGCAGTTCATCCATCAAGTTGTAGTCAAATTTGGCTTTTCAAAAATTTGGTGTAAATGGATCCTATCATGTATCTTTGGAGCCAGATTTTTTGTCATCATTAATGGGAGGCTAACTAGTTTTTTCTCATCCTCTCAGGGAGTTCACCAAGTTGACAGTCTTCACCCTTTTCTATTCATTAATAATGGCAGAGGCTCTTATTAGAAAAATTGTGGATTTTTATAGCCATGGTTTATGGAAAAGAATTGTATTTGGTTGTTAAGCTAGTTCTTGGGATGTATTGTGATGTTTCAAGTCAAAAAATTAATGCAACTAAATCCAAAGTATTTCTCTTTCATTGATCTCCTTTGTTGGCTAATCAGTTGATTGGGGTTCTAGGCTTTAAATAGGGTATCTTGCCTTGAAATTATCTTGGAATTCCTCTATTCTCGGGTTTGAATAAGGGTTTCTTTTTATCCAAAATTACCTTTTCTATTAAAAATAGAATTGATTCATGGAAGAACACTTAGTTGTCTTTATCTGATAGAATTTTATTGATAAAATTAGTTCTATCATCAATTCTAAATTACATCATGTCTATTCTTTCGATGCCTAAAAGTATTAAGTTTGATCTAGAATCCCACTTGAAGATATTTCTTTGGAAAGGAAATAGGGACCCCAAGAGTAAAACTCACTTAATGGATTGGGACAATGTTTTCTCCTTTAAGTAGTGTGGGGGGATGGTATTCACAACTTTAATAACATAAATATTTCTTTGGGGGAAAAATTAGTATGGAAACTATATCCTAATAGTGGTTCTATTTGGGCTTCAATTATTAGAGAAAAATATCTTGACTTACCAAAACCAAAAAGAATTTTCACCATTCTCGATCCTCCACCAAGATTCCAAATGTGGACATTCCTAATTAAATGTAGAGACTTATTTCTCCCTAATTTGACATGGTTAGTGCATGATGGAAATTAAATTAGGTTTTGGGAGGATTCATAGAAGGGTTTTCCTCCTTCAAATCTAGGGGTTATACTCCATTAAAAACATATTACAATTTGAATGGGGTTGTAAAGTCAGTGATTATTTCCAAGCATCATGCATCAATGGAATTTGGGTAGTAAAATGGAAGGATTTAACTGTAGTAGATGCTCCTCATAACCAAAAAATTTCTTTGTCATTAAAACTGAAGAAGAGAGTGATATTTTCTAAAGACCAAAAGGACAAACTTATTTGGTTGCCTTCAAAAAAAGGTTCATATTGAGTCATATAGGGATACAATGTGCTTTCAAAGGATCATGATTCAAACTTTTCTAGAGGCTTCTCCTTTTATTAGATTGGGGCTAGGCTTCAGAAAGTTGGATCATTTGCTTGGTTGGCTTTGAGGGGTAGAATCTTGGAAAATAATCATGACTTGAAATATATGGAAATAATTGGACCATGTGGTGATGATGATGTGAAATATATTTTTTATATTGTTGTGAATAATTATTTGTCTAATCTTGATAGAGAACTCTATGATGATACACGTTGACTATTTGAAGGTTGACTAGAGAATATACAAACTCTTTGATTACAAGATTGATAAACTTGTTGATGGTTTAGTTTGTAGTAGTGAGAAGGAGACTTTTGATTTGCACATAATGGGTCTCAGAGAAGTCAATATGGTCATTGAAGGACAATAGACACATTCATCAATTTGTCATCCCACCATGAAATTAAAGAAAATATGGAAGTATTGACCCTGAGGACCTTGATGCTAAATGAAGTGAAAGATACAAACTATAGTAAAGGACACCTAGATCCCTTTACTCAAATATAAAATCGGTTTTGCACGAAGGAGTGGGATCATGATATTCACATCACTCCCATAATTCATCATGATAAAGGATGCAATATTTTTCCTTCGTTTTGGGTGTCAACAATGACAATCAAGAGTTTGTATTCATTACCTAGGATCTTGGATGAAAATGAAATGAGAAAGAAGAATATCATGATAATGTATGATCTCATTCACTATGATCAAGACAATTTCTCTTGGATAAAATCTACTAAGGATAATACATATGCTCTTATGGGTGTTTTCCTATGGTAATTGGAAGACATACATAAGGCCAAATATATGAATGGGTAGAATATTTGTAGTATTCAAGTTAAGAAAAGTATATTGTTTCATAACATACATCTAACACCAAAGAGAGGATGGCACATTAAAATGGATTTTAGTAAGGAAGGAGTAACTTGGGAAATCTATCAATTTACTATGGAAAGGGCAATTATATAGACTTTACCATCTAATTATGGTATTTGTTGGATAAAACCTTTGTATCATCAACCCAAAAATGTTACACCAATATCATGAGGTTGAAATGGAATGCCTAAAGACACTAAAAGAAATTAGGGAAAGTAAATAAAACTTTCTTATAATTCAATATTTATATAGATGTCGATCACCCAACACAAAAATCTCTATTTAAGTTTGTCCATATTGTAGTTGGTGAAAAGGATGGTTCTACTCTTGAAACTCATGGTGGTCATTTTAAAGAGTAATACTTAGAAGTGGAGAATAGATAAATGAGATTCCTAGAACAAGCAATGACTTTTATGAAATCCACCCCATGGATCCTAAGTTGTCCAATGAAAAGAAGAAGAATCTAGGGTTAATTCTAGAAACTATCTCATTGAAATGGACTAGTTGTAGAACATGAGAATATTGAAAGTGGGCCAAAAAGGTATAAAATCATTTCAAAAAGGAAAATTGCATTTAAGGTCATAAATGTGTTTGATACCTCTAACTATCATCTTAATAAATGGAATGTTCATTTATCTACTTTTCCTCAAAGAAATATCCATGAAATTGTGTGAAGGTTGGGCCAATCAAAGCAATTCTTTGTAGATGTAGTTGATGCCAAAAGGGAAATTGATTTTTGGATTGATTCTTCCCTTACTTAGTTTCAAATTATGCTATTGCAATATGTCTTTTTGTTTCTTCTCTATAAGGATGAGAGAGTTTACTTATCTTAAATTACAAGTATATTGCCAATTTCCAACTCTTGGTTTTATTGTTAAGAGTTATTGGGAAATACAAATACATGAATCAAAAGTATATTGGACCTGGAAAATTGTGCTCATACTTTAGAGGATGGCATCTGTTAGCATTTTTCACAAAGGGAGATTGTTGGCATTTCAGTAAGCTTGTATGAGGATATTAAGAAGGTTGTTGGAGATTGTTGATATAACTATGAAAGGATGATTACTGTCCTAATAATATTATGTTGTCATTGATATCAAGAAATTGATTTTTTGATTCAGTATGATGTTACCATATCTTGAGAAGTATGTTTTGATGAGTATTAAGAGGTCGGAAAGTGACATAGAAAGAATGTGATAATGAAGGGGAATAATAAGTTATTCAATGGGCAACTATTACTGAGTTAGACAATGATGAGATCATGTTGTTTTGATTGTTTTGATATCCTACATATGTTGTTGATTATAAGTTTAATACTATACTATGTCACCAAGAAAAGAACCTAGTCAGTAAACCCTAAGGAACCTAGTCAATAAACCCTAAGGTTATCGCTACCGGTTAAAGAAGGCAGAATGTATACTGAGTAAAGTTTAGTATTTATCGAGTAACAACTGAGTTACAATAGATCGCATTGGATGATTAAAAGCATTATTTAATGAAGGATGCTGATGAGATGGAAATGTATGGTTGATTGGAATGTCTTGCAAGAAGTTTGTTGAGGATCAACCACATGGAAAATCAAGAGGAAGATCTACAACATAGATTGAATCGCAATAACCTAGCACAAGTTCCAAGGAAAGAATGCAAGTTCCAAGGTGAGGTAAAACATTTTCAGATCGAAGGATACAATGAACCTAGTCAAGATTGAAGATCTGATGGCTAAGATTGATCATGGGAAATGTGATCAAGGAGATTAAGTGATTAGAAATTGTTTATAAATAAGGAATTACTGATGAACAATGTATGCGGGCAAATGTATGCACAATGATGCTACAATAATATTTACCAAGCATAGAAGCTTGAAGATTTGATGGAAGAATAGAAGCCCAACAAGGGACAAGATAAGTCGTACGACAAGATTGTTTTGAGCAAATAGAATCAGCTTTAGCATTTTAGATGTGAAGTTGCAGATATATTTTATCACTGCTGTTTATCATGTAAGTGACAGGAAATCTCTTAACCGAGTGGACTTAACAATATTATTTGTAAACCCTTTAGCAAGGTAACATTCTGAATGAGTGTTTGAAATCCTTTAACAAGGTCACTTATAACAAAGTGCAAGACTCTAACAAGTCTGAGGGAAATCCCTCAACCGGGTCACATCTAGCAATGTGTTTGTAATCTGCAACTGGATTAGCTTTTAACCAAGCATACTCTAGAAGGGTATATTTCTTAGTGGGTCTGAAATCCCACAGTGGTTTTTCCCTATTTGGGTTTCCACATTAAATATGGTGTTGAATGTGTTATGATGTCTTATGCATTTCTATTTATGAGTTTGAATGATTTACAGTCATAGTTGCATATCAGTAGAGGTTACCGAGGTTGAATCTGATAAATAAATTGAATTGTGAGTTTTTATGATTCACCACCCTCTCACCTTAACTAACTGCATCAACCTTAGGACATTAAAGAACTATACTAGCAGTCTAGTTGAAGTAAGTATATTAACAACTATTCTCCAAGAATGACATTGTAGTATCTAGAGTCAGACTTAACCATGAAAAAGAGATAAGCATCACTTAGTGCAAAGTTTTTAATTCCTAATTATATCAGAGTATCATAAAATAAGATAATTACATCACAAGGAGGATCAATGTCTAGGAATTAAAAATCTACAAGGATGATTTGGGATCCTAGTAACTCCAAGTAACATCCTAGCTTGTGATTGCTTAAGGACAAGCAATCTTGGGCAAGCAGGACTCATGCAGAGGAGCATAGTAGGAAGTGTCAAAATGGGCTCACAGTCTACCAGACTCAAAAGGTGACTTTCCCAACTTAGTCAACCTTACCCACTCTTGGTAAGGAAGTGAAGGACCACTCCCACTTAACCTTAAGACCTATACAAGGCCAAACCCAATCCCTTATGGGTTACTCAACTTAGACACAGAAGTTGGTTCAGAGACTCAATCCCCTAATGAGACTCAATTAGGGAAAATGACTCAAATAGACTCTTTGATGCAAAATAGTAGTAGGGACACCTTCAAGGACCCTAAAAAACTAAGAATTTACCACTGGTTCACTTCCCCAAACCTTACAACGCCAACTTCACCTTTTGGACCTACTCGACTACTAGGTCTGTCAACAAGAAACTGGTTAATACAAGGCAAATTCCACAAAGGATGTGGTACTATTTTTATTGATTTGGGGCCTCCTACATATGGTTGAACAACGTCCAAGAGGGTAGAGCCTCACCCCACTCCTGCACCACCAAACCCTTACTCGGTTCACAGGCCTAATTAGCCAATTTAGGCTTGGAACACAAACAAACACTTGATGATGGGTACACAGGTCTAGGATAGTGTCTTGGGAGGTCTGTTCAACTTTATTTCATGCTTTTTATTGGTTTTCACCAACTCCTTGGTCCTTCTACTGATCTGCACACTTCATACTCCAATTGGTAGGCTAAATACATGAAGATATTTAGCCTATGGCTTGCTCCCACACCATGAAAATGCATTCACCAGATCCTGAGCATTTAGGATATTAGAATAAATCATTATACCTTTCAAATTGCAAAGGGGCTTGAATTATTACCTCTGAAATTGCAAGATATTGCCCATTTAGTAGAAAAACCCCAAAACCCTAGCGTTTATAGCAGTTTTTAGAAAAAAATCAATAACTCTCACAATACAACACCAAATCCACTCTAATTAGACTCAAATGAAATTTACTTCACATGGCTATCCAATCGTGGACTTGGATTTGACTTTACAGTCCGTACAAATCTGTACAAACACGTGATTGCTCAGAAAACTATATTTTTATCAGAATTTTGAAGAAATTTTACATCCAATTCTCCTTCCAACCCTTTGGAAGTCAAAATCAAGGCCTAAATAGGCTTCTCCAAATAGATTCAACCAAACCAAGGTGGTTGGGAACCGTTGGAACTGATATTTAACCATTTTATGAAAAAGTTGTCAAATATACAAAAAGTTGTCAAGTGCAACTTTTGCATTTTTTGCATTTTTTGCATTCTAGGACTCCTAAATGATTTCAGACTTCTAAATGGTTCCAACATGTTGAAAATGACTACAAAACATCAGACATCTACCTCCCAATGCCAAAACTCATGAATATGAGAAAATGACCTATTGGACCTAGAAGGATCCTAATGGACTAAGGTTAACTCAAGGTTTATAGAATGACCTTAGAGTTCCTTGACCACACAAAAGGATCAAATATCAACCTATGGATGATTAACATTAATCCTTATTACATTGCAAACTGAGAAAACTTTAAATGAAAAAAATCATGCCTAGGTGCCCTGCACCATATTCCACAAGTTCAAAAGAACTCAAGTCCCTTGAGTGGGAATGGACTCAAACTGAAACCCTTCCTTTTCAATGGCCTCCTTAGTCATCCATGTGTCTTCCTCTAGGGTTTGGTGTTTCCATTTGACCAAGTACTCATAATACACCTTCCTCCTTGTGTGTCTAATCACCCACTTATCAAGGATGCTCTCAATCTCTAACATGGATGGCTATGATATCTCCTTGAGTGACTCATCTTGTTGGACATCTGATTCACCTGCAACAAAAACATCATCTACAACTCCTTTATAAGGATATAGGTCAACAACATTAAAAATAGGTGATAAACCAATATAAGAAGGTAAATCCACTTTGTAGGCATTGTTGCCACACTTCTTGAGGATCTTGCAAGGACCGAGCTTCTTCATCAGCAACTTAGTATAATTCTCCTTAGGTAACCTCTCCTTTTTCAGATGTACCATCACTAGATCACCCACCTTGAATTGCAAATCTCTCCTTTTCTTATCTGCTACTGCCTTATACTTTTACTTTTCTGTGGTATGGTGCAGCCGGTTCCTTACTTGATCATGCACATCCTTCATTACCTCTGCAAAATCTTCAGCCAAAGCACTCTTCTTCTCCAAATGACTAGCATCTCTAAGTTCCATTATCCCTCTAGGGTGTACACCATAAACAACTTGAAAAGGTGTCATACTTGTACTCCTATTAATGGAATCATTATAAGAAAATTTAGCTTGTGCCAAGATAGAATCCCAACTTGAATCATATTCTTGTGTTAGGCATCTCAAGAGGTTTCCAAGTGACCTATTTATAACCTCAGTCTATTCATCTAATTGATGATGATATGCAGAAGATACGACAACATTGGTGCCAAGCTTTTTCCATAAGGTCCTCCAAAAGTGACCTACAAACTTAGGATACCTATCTGATATGATTGACATAGGTAATCCATGAAGTCTAACTACCTCTTTAAAGAATAAACTTGCAACATGTGAAGCATCATGAGTGGTTTTGCAAGGGATAAAGTGAGCCATCTTGGAAAATCTGTCCACAACCACATACACACTGTCATAACCAGATTTGGTTCTTGGAAGACTAAGCACAAAGTCCATACTTATTGAATCCCGTGGCTTTAAAGGGATAGGAAATGGCGTATATAGTCCTACATTAGATGTTTGGCCCTTGGCCCTTTGACAAATAAAACAAGTCTCAACAAACTTCCTTACATCAGTCTGAAGTTTAGGCCAAAAATAAAATCTTCTAACCAATTCCAATGTTTTATCTATCCCAAAGTGGCCTGCTAGACTCCCACAATGCTTTTCCTTGATTATGTTCTCCCTTATTGACCCCTTAGGCACACAAAGAAAACCACCTTTGAACAAAAATCCATCTTGCACCAAAAACTTAGAAAATTCAGTATGATACTTTGTTGTCCTATCAATGCATACCTTGTAGATTTCCTTGAAATCATCATCCGTAGCATACATGTCCTTTATTGTGTGTATACTTGCACTTTCCAATTGAACTTCTTGGATGGTCAAACTCCTCCTTCTTAAAGCATCAACAACCTTATTAGCAACACCTTTCTTATGTTTTATTGTGAAAGTATAGGATTGCAAGAATTCCATCCATTTAACATGTCTATGATGAAGTTTCCAATCCATAAGATCTTACAATCTAGGCATAGGAAACTGGTATCTGATGGTTATCTTGTTGATTTCTCTAGAGTCAATGCATAATCTCCAAGTTCCTTCTTTCTTAGGTGCAAGGACTGCTGGTACAGCATAGGGACTAACACTTTTCCTTATGAAACCCTTCTCCAACAATTCTTGAATCTGCCTTGCTATTTCTGCATTTTGTTTAGGTGTAAGTTTATAAGTAGCCTTATTGGGTAAGGTAGCTCCTAGAATCAAGTCTATACAATGACTTATCATCCTTTCAGGGGGCAAGGTATCATTGGTACCATCTGCAACAATTCCTTTATTCTGATCCAACAAATCAGCAACCTCCTTGGGGCCTACATTCTTCAACAAGTTCTAATTTTTCTCTTTCTTAGGTATGCCATCCTTAGGCTTCATCACAACAGCAAAATAAGGTGTCTTCTCTTCCCTTAGGCCTTTCATGAACTACTCCTTTCCAAGCAACATCACACTACTAGTTGATGTTTGTTCCTTACCATCAACCGGTAAGGAAGTCATTGTGAAATTTTCACCATTCTTCTTAATGTGATACACATTCCTCTTGCCATCATGTTGAGTACTAGTATCATATTGCCAAGGTATCCCTAGAAGAAGATGGCATACATCCATAGTCACTAATTCACACAAAACTTTGTCTTCATAGTCACCAATTGAAAAAGTGACCCAACATTGTTCATCAACTAGTGTTTGCTGCTCCTTATTCAACCATGATACTTTATAAGGGTTGGGATGAGGTATTTTCTTTAATCCTAACTTCTCAATCATCTCAGTAGAACCAGAATCAGCTATTAGCTTGCATACTTTACCATTCACCAAGCATTTGGTTCGGAATAAGGACTTTCTTTGTGGAGGTTCCTTATTGATTGGTGTCAAAAGTGTTCTATTGAACATAATACATTCTCCACTTATTGGATCAGAAAGTCTTGATGAGGTGGTACTTTGATGGTCATCATCTTGGGCTAGTTGCACTCTTCTTTCTCCTTCCTGGCCTCAACTGCTACTTGCTTTCTCAGGACACCTAAATGACTGGTGGCCTACTTGGTTACATGAGAAACATCTCCTAGTAAATACATTAGGGCCTCTACCTCCAAATCTGCTCCTTCCATTGCCTCTTCCACCTCTAGGACTGCCTTTATGACTTGAATCCTTCTCAACATCTTGCTGGTTGTCTTCACCTTGTGGTCTTGATGATGAACTTCTGCCCTGAAATCTGCCTCTTCCTCTAAAGTTCTGATTACCTCTGCCACCCCTATTGCTTTTCTCACCTCTCTTTCTTTGTTTTTCTTCTATTTTCAAAGCCATTTGATGGCACTTATGGACTGATTCAGGATTAAACAAACTTAATTCATCTTGGATACCATATTTCAATCCATTCAAGTACCTAGCCAACTTCTGATTTTCAGTTTCAGATATTTTAGTTTTCAAGGTAAGTTTGTGAAATTCCTCTGTATAGGTATTGACATCCATATCTTTTTGTTTTAGGTTATGTAGCTTCTTGTGGAGGACAACTTCATAGTCTTCTGGTACAAATTGCTTCTTTATCTCAACCAACATCCTCTTCCATGTGGTGATAGGTGCCTTGTTGTTCTCAACCCTCTCATTCTGCAAGAAGTTCCACCAACTCAATGCTGGACCCTTCATCTTTCATTTGGCTATCTTCACCTTTGAGCTCTCAGGTGTATCATCACATTCAAAGTAGTTTTCAAGGGATTCCACCCAGTCCATGCATTCTTCCACATTCATCTTTCCCATTAACATTGGAACATCTGGTTTGCTATCCTTTCTTCCTACTCTTTCAAGAGCCTCCAAGAAATGTCTTTGTTCTATTGGTATATTCAACCTCTCTAACTGAGATACAAGCATCTCTTCCTCTTCTTCCTCACACTCCTCTTCCTCCCTTCTTCCTTCTTGTCTCTGCTTGAGTCTCTCCAACTCCATCTCCATCTTCTTGCTCTTTGCTAGGTGCTCCTTGAGCATTTTGGCTAACTCCTTATTGGTAACATTTTGAGGGAATTCATCCCCATCATTGCCTTCATTTTCTGACATCTTTCCACCACCAGGGATCTTAGTAGTGCTCTGATACCACTTGATGCAGTGGAGCACAACAGGAAGTGTCAAAATGGGCTCACAGTCTACCAGACTCAAAAAGTGACTTTCCCAACTTAGTCAACCTTTCCCACTCTTGGTAAGGAAGTGAAGGACCACTCCCACACAACCTTAAGACCTATACAAGGCCAAACCCAATCCCTTATGGGTTTCTCAACTTAGATACAAAAGTTGCTTCAGAGACTCAATCCCCTAATGAGACTCAATTAGGGAAAATGACTCAAATCTACTCTCTGATGCAAAATAGTAGTAGGGACACCTTCGAGGACCCTAAACAACTAAGAATCAACCATTGGTTCACTTCCACAAACCTTACAACACCAACTTCACCTTTTGGGCCTACTCGGCTACTAGGTCTATCAGCAAGAAACCGGTTAATACAAGGCAAATTACACAAAGGATGTGGTACTATTTTTACTTATTTGGGACCTCCTACATATGGTTGAACAACCCCCAAGAGGGAAAAGCCTCACCCCACTCCTGCACCACCAAACCCTTACTTGGTTCACAAGCCTAATTGGCCAATTTAGGCTTGGAACATAAACAAACACTTGATGATGGGTACACAAGGCTAGGATAGAGTCTTGGGAGGTCTATTCAACTTTATTTCATGCTTTTTATTGTTTTTCATGAACTACTTGGTCCTTCTACTGATCTGAACACTTCATACTCCAATTGGCAGGCTAAATACATGAAGATATTTAGCCTATGGCTTGCTCCCACACCATGAAAATGCATTCACCAAATCCTAAGTGTTTGGGATATTAAATTACATCATTATACCTTGTAAATTCCATAGGGGCTTGAATTATTACCTCTGAAATTGCAAGATATTGCCCATTTAGCAGAAAAAACCCAAAACCCTAGGGTTTACAATAGTTTTTAGAAAAAATTCAATAACTCTCACAATACAACACCAAATCCACTCTAATTAGATTCAAATGAAAGGTACTTCACATGGCTATCCAATCATGGACCTGGATCTAACTTTACAGTCTGTACAAATCTATACAAATATGTGATTGCTTAGAAAACTATATTTTTATCAGAATTTTGAAGAAATTTTACATCCAATTTCCTTCCAACCCTTTGGAAGTTGAAATCAAGGCCTAAATAGGCTTCTCCAAATAGATTCAACCAAACCAAGGTGGTTGGGAACCGTTGAAACTGATATTTAACCATTTTATGAAAAAATTGTCAAATATGCAAAAAGTTGTCAAGTGCAACTTTTGCATTTTTTGCATTCTAGGACTCCTAAATGATTTCAGACTTCTAAATGGTTCCAACATGTTGAAAATGACTACAAAACATCAGAAATCTACCTCCTAATGCCAAAACTCATCAATATGAGAAAATGACCTATTGGACCTAGAAGGATCATAGTGGACTAAGGTTAACTCAAGGTTTATAGAATGACCTTAGAGTTCCTTGACCACACAAAAGGATCAAATATCAACCTATGGATGATTAACATTCATCCTTATTACATTGAAAAATGAGAAAACTTTAAATGAGAAAAATCATGCCTAGGTGCCCTACACCAAGGACTATCATGCCCCCGCCTAAATTTGAATATTGTCAATTAAATAAAATACCTATCAATCCCTTACAAGATTAATAGATAAGTGCAAGATGATATTAGGCAATAGTTAAGAGCACATCAATCCATAATTAGTAGCTATAATGAATTAATTATCTTACAACAATGATTTTCTTCTAATAAAGAATAAAAACTAATTAACTAAAAGTCAAGAGGCATCCAAAGGGTTGTGACTATTGGAGTAAAAATGATATGTAAGAAGATAAATCAAGGGAAAGAAAGGACAATTCAGATAATTATTTATGTTTCCTATATGATATATTAATTGAAGATTCAATAATCTTGAGGACTAAACCCCTCATAGATCATAAATTTAAGGAAAAAACCTCTAAATTCCTACATCAAGTTAGTGGATGAAAATCCCTAACTTTAGCATAAAAATTTCAGAACATGTGTAAAAGAAATAGATACAAATTATAAGAAAATTGCGACGAATATTCAAAAATATGTTTTATATTTTTTAAATAATATTATAAATTGTAAACTAAAAATATATAACAAAACTATAGCTAAATAATATTTGGAATTTGCCAATAGGCAATTCCCTGTGGGGTTGCACCTCCACCGAAATTGTCTCATGCTAGATTTTTGGGGTTTATCGGTATGTATTTAATTTTTACAGTATCGCTTCATAATTAATGATGACAATATTCCCTATGGGGGCACCATTCACCGAGAAACTGTCTCACGTCGTGAGTTTGTTTTTTCCCATTACCAATGATTTTCTCAGTGGCTCAAGCATAGTGGTTTTGTGTGTTTGTCGATTGCCTATATGGTGGTAAATTTTTGTTTCCAAGAAAATATGAGTCACAATGCTTTTGAACAATTGTGAGGCTTATCAAAAAGTATTTCTTAACCCAGAAAAAATAATGCAGCTAGATGTCCCCATTACCATCTCTCCATAATGGACAGACACGTAACTGTGAGTGGAGCTAGATGTCCTCATTACCATCTGTGGTTGCCACCTCAATAACATACTAACTGCCACCTGCAATTTGAAAGATTCAATTACCATGGTTTGTTTTATACAAACTCTTTGATCCATTACCCATTCAAATTGTGTCAAATTTGTTGGGAGAAGAAGAGACGGATTCTATAAATGGCTTCCTGAATCTGCCTTTTTCCTTGCTAATATTCATCCTTCTCATGATTGTGGGTGGTCTCAAAGGTTAGCAATGAGCGCAAATTACAATTCTTGTTGTATTTCTATTTATTTATATTGTTATGGAGTAATATATTGAGCCATAGCTATTGCTGGCTATTATTAACTTATTGGTTCAAGACTCTCATATCAATATGGATTTATATTTGATATTTGAATTTTTCCAGAAACTAATACAAAAAGAAACATAGGTAGCCATAAATCCATAAAATAGATAAATTCATATAGACTAAATGAGTTACAAAATTTATACAATATAAAGAACTAAATTTTTAAAGGTGTAAGAACTATTTAAATGAATTATATAGTTGTATTGCAGTGTAAATATACATAATTTATTGATGCTCTATATCTGCTTAGATAAATAAAATAAAGGTACATTAAAGTTAAATAAAATAAAATAGTTTTTTATACCTAAATATAGTGTAGATATGAGTATTGATGGTTTAATCTATTGCACCATCAATAGGTTTTGTATACATGATGATTTGATTAACAGTTCAACTATTGTATAATGAGTGATGAAATGTGTAATTCAACAGCATCAAAGATATAGCATCGATAAATAAAATAGTTGCATTCAAATAGTTGCATTGTAGTTTGCATATTACCCTATCCAAACTATAGAGAAGAATAGATTGTCCAGTTAGATATCATTTCAATAGGGTTATAAATCTATGGAATGAATATAATTTGTAGATTCAATTCACAACATAACATATATGTTGTTTCCAACATTGACAATATGCATGTATTTATAAGAGTAAATTGATAGCAATATGCAAAAACATATATTAAAATATATAAAAGAAAAATTTACATAAATATACTTTAACTATGGTGAGGGAGATTAGCTTAATGAGCTGAATTTCCAAACATGGTAGCTTGCATGGTATGCAAGTACACCTCCTATCAGTCCATGGCTCTATTTTAAAACACTAATTACAATTGCCAGTGATATCAAGAAAAAGGCCTTATCCTTCTTTGTAAGGATTCTACTTACAAGAAAAAATTAATAACATTCTAAATGTTATTAAAACCTCATTTTACACCAACGGAACACCTAAATTAATCAATTAAACATTAGTTAAGACCACATTAAAAAAAATAATTTAATTGTTTAAAGGTGCTTTTCATGTGCCAGTCGATCCCTCCTCTCTATTATTGGAATATAGTTTGCCACAGGACATGAATTATGAAAATTTGAAAGAAAAATTCATTTCTAGAAAAGTGGGATCATTACATACAAATAAGTTATTTCACAAACTAACCATTGTTAAAAGCATAAATGTATTTCTTCCAAAACTCTTTGGTTATTGCCGCTTCAGAGCAGTATGGAAGCAAAACTTGAATCCTACCGCCAACTGGCACCTGCAATCTACAATGACTTTCAAGAACTCACACACCCGAGACCTTGTTTGTCATGTAAAGAATAAATGCACAAACTAAGAAAATTGCTCCTCGAAACCCACATGACCTTGCAAATGTACAGACAGAGATATAGTTCTTTGTGCATTGATATTGCAAAATATATCTACAAGTAATTTGAAACCCAAATCAAAGGACGACAACCTTTACCTGACATCCTGCAACCCTTTCCTAAAAACCTGCAATCGAAAAACCTAGCCAATAGGAGTATGTTTAAAAAAAATCAAATTAATATAGTCTTAAGAACTCAAAAAACTTTACAAAAGAATTTTTATTAAATGTAATTTCAATCTTAAAATTTATACTAAACTTTTATTAGAAATATACATACTATTTATTTATAATGAGAAACCAAACTATTTACTATTATTAGAGATTATTTTGACAAAAAAAAATTGTGTTTTATATAAATTTTACAATGAATTTGCCTTTTAAGTTTTAATTGACTTATAATAACAAATTGAAAATATACATACTATTTATTAGCTTATAAATAAATAAACAAAGCAAACTATATCCCATATGATAAGCAAACTAAATCCAAAATAAATAGGAAATGAATCCAGGATCATTCCTATGAACATCTATTTATGTAACAGTAAGAGAAGTGATGTAATTGGTCATTTCTCTAAGTAGGCTGGAAATGACCATTGGTACAGTTTTGCATAGGAGTTCGGTATGATGTAGGTGCATGTTTAGACAAGATGTTCTTCATGTTCATCTAATAAAATACTATCGGCAGTACAAATTGGACCTTTCTCAGATCCAACCGCTAGTTAATTATAAATGTGAGATGGTAATTGAAAATAAAATATGGGTTCACCTCTAAAGTCTAAACAGAAAAAAAAACCCAAAACGAAAAAGGCCAACAAACTATCAAACAATAGAATAACATCACACCTATAAATGGAGAAGGAAAGTAAAAATAATAAAACATATGAACGCCTGAAACTAAAGAAGAGGATATTTGATACCTACTCATTCTCCTTGACAATATAACTAGTAAGATATGTAAAGTTTTGTAGAGCTACTTTCCAATCCTCTAGTTTTTTTGAGTTGTATCTACCATTTTCCTTATGTTTGGTAAATGCTTGAGTGTAGACTTCTTTTCCTTGGGCAGTCCAACGGATAGCACCGGGATCAACTTCGTAGAAGATAGGAATGATGGTGTTACCAAGGAGATTTTGCATATTTGCGCAAAAGTGTGGACATATGAAGGAAAGAAGTAGTCATGGCATCTTGTATTTTTGATAGTATGAAATCGATTAGTTAAAGCTCTAGTTGATCTTAAAAAACTTTAAGTCCCATGGATTTCAGAGCATGGTAGAGAGATGTGGCCAGTGTGTGCTTGGTGGTTTATCAATACATCGCAGGGCACTCGTTTCCCCAGTTTTGAAGATGATGCAAATGGTGGTACAACTTCCTCAAAGGCATTGCTACTCTCATTTGGCATTACCATTGATGAGGAATTGGAAAAAAGAGGAGACTACCTCATAAAAGAAAAGAAAATGTAAAATAGAGAGAGATGCAAGGGAGGAAACATTGAAAGGCAATGGTAAGGCAGAGAGCAAATGATCAAAAGAGAGGTATAAAGAAAAGTAGTGGAAAAAATTTGTGGAGGAGAGAGAAATAATTCCAATGAATGATGGAGACAAAATAAGGGATAGTGGAGAATGGAGCCCACATATTTAAAATTCTATGTTGAGTTATTTTAGTGGTGGAAAATTCATGTTCTTAAAATTCACAAGTTTAAATCTCACAAAGCAATAAGGTATGTACTCTAAAACATCTGTATAAATCTATACATAAAGGACTGACATCGTGGACTATAAAAGACCCTTTCCTTTCCCTTTCCACTGCTAGGTCCTGAGGACAACTAAGAGGGGGGGGTGAATCAGTTGTCTTAATAATAATAACCAAAAATAACTTATTCAAATTACTACTTAATACCAGTGAGACAATCTGTTATACCGGTGACCAAATTTAACAGATAAATGCAATACCGGTGAAGATTAATGCATGAAATTAAAAGACAAAGTCATCCACAACACATAACACCAATATTTGTACGTGGAAACCTTGTAAGGGGAATAACCACAGTGGGAAACCTTACCCACAATCAGATGATACTACTGCAAATAGTAAGTGTACATAAATGGGGTCTGCACATGCAAAAAGGCCAAGCTCCTAGAGCTCACTGCTCAAACACATAAGGGAAGTCACACTGACTTATAGTTGGATGGTTAAATCCAATAATAATGTACTGCACAAAATAGCATCTTCATATGCTGGATTCAGTACCGGTGTAGTTCTAATATGCTTTCACAAAAACCTAGCTTCATCTTCAAATGATGTCTGTGTGTGTAGCTCTACTTAATCTCGCATATACCTTTGCACAAAACCTTCTTCACATACCGACTTTGATCTTCAAATTAAGACTTTACATGCATCCCATAACCTAGGACCAATTTTAGTAGGTCAGCTCTACAAGATATTACAATAAAATATTTTATAAACAAAACAAATATCCAATGCAATAAACAATTGAACATGTCAGCTTATTGCATTTACAACATTAATTAATCATCTCCATAGTGTGCCATGCTGATCTCGAAAAGATAAACCTGTCGGTGTAACCCTGGACCTATTTGCTAGTAACATCAAATATGCAAATATGAATATTCCAATAAACAATTCTCCAAGATAAGATATCCAAACAATGTCTTCAACATTACCAAGTGTTTTCCAATTCATTCCAAGTGTCGGTGATCATTATTTTATATCGGTGTACCATATACCAGTGACTGTGAAAAAGTCACTTGCTTGCCGGTGAATGTTGTTGGATCTCCAAAGTGCTAGAGTTTTAGTAGGCATTGACATCAATGACAAAACCATACCAAAATACCAACAATCTCCCCCTTTGGCATTGATGGCAACACAAGATGGAAAAACCATCAAAGTGCAAAAACAGAATTGCCAAGTATAAAAACCAATAATCTCCCCAAAGTAACAATCTCTGCCCCTGAGAGTAATATGAGTTTCTTTATGTTTTTTTGTACAAATCTCTTCCCAAATGATAGTGTATAATGTGTTATTCCAATAGATATCTCTCCCCCTTTGACATCAAATGCCAAAGTTACAAAAATAGTATACAAAATACCAACCAATTACAATATACCAACTACTCCCCCTAAGAAGTAGCTTCCTCAACAAAGCCATAGTAAAAGATTTCTTCTGTTAGTTCTATCAGTTGATGACAATCATCAACTATCTAAGTATCTACCAGTGGGGGTATGACCCCAAGATGATCTCTTAGATATTCTAAAGTCTCTTTAGGTAGAGGTTTAGTGAAAATATCTGCAATCTATTCTTTAGTATTCACATAAACCATTATGACTATTTTTGCTTCAACAATTTCTTTCAGAAAGTTCAATTTGATAGAAACATGTTTAGTTTTAGAATGTTGTATCGGATTCTTGGATATGTCAATTGCTGTAGTGTTATCATAGTAGATAGTTATAGGTTCCCTGCAATTTACTTTTATGTCTTTTAACATTTGTTTAAGCCATAATACTGTGTACAGTTTGTTGCTGCTGCAACATATTCTAATTCTGCTATTGATAAAGATGTGCAACTCTATTTCTTACTTAACCAAGAAATTAGTCTATTTCCAAGGAAAAATGCTCTGCTAGTGGTGTTTTTCCTATCATCTACATCTCCTGCCCAATTTGCATATGTGTATGCACATAATTCAAAGTTTTCATCTCTAGGATACCATAAGCGAAGATTTGTAGTGCCTTGTAAGTACCATAAAATCCTTTTTATTGTTGATTCGTGATTTTCTCTAGGATTACTTTGAAATCTTGAAACAATACATAATGCATTCATAATATCTAGTCTTGTTTGTGTTAAATACAGTAAACCTCCTATCATAGATTTGTACCTAGTTGGATTAATAGGTGTTGATTCATCTCTTAGTGATAATTTGTCATTTGTAGTCATAGGTGTACTTACCGGTTTAGAGTTCTCCATCTCAAATTTCTTTAGTAGCTCTTTTAAGTATTTAGTTTGAATCAAGAATATACCTTTGTTAGTTTGTGAGATCTACAATCCTAAAAATAATTTTACTTCTCCAATCATAGACATTTCAAATTCTTGTTGCATTTTGATAGAGAAATCCTTACATAATCCATCTTCTCCTCCAAATATTATATCATCAACAAAAATTTGTATAACCAAGATGTCATGATTAGTCACTTTATAGTATAAATTACTGTCTACATTTCCTTTAGAGAAACCAATCTTCAAAAGATACTTATCTAATCTTGCATACCAAGCTCTTGGAGCTTGCTTCAACCCATATAAAGCTTTCCTTAACCTGCAAACCATATCTTTGTCTTCTGTCAAATAAAATTCATCAGGTTGTTCAATGTAAACTTCTTCTTCAAGAATTCCATTCAAAAATGCACATTTAATATCCATCTGATACACTTTATAGTTCTTATGAGCTGCAATAGTCAAGAATAATCTAACTGCCTCAATTCTAGCTACTAGTGCAAAGCTTTCATTGTAATCAATTCCTTCTTTTTGAGAATATCCCTTACACACTAGTCTTGCTTTGTTTCTGATTACTTCACCATCTTCATTAAGTTTGTTTTTAAACACCCATTTGGTTCCAATAACATTTTTATCTTTAGGCCGGGGAACTAATGTCCATGTGTCAATCTTTTCAATCTATTCTAATTCTTCTTCCATAGCTTTAATCCAAAATTTATCTTCACATGCCTCTTTAATTGATAATGGTTCAATTTGAGAAATAAGACATACCTCTTCATTTGCCAATCTTCCTTTTGTCATAACTCCTCTATATTTGTTTCCTATTATCTGATCTTCAAAATGATTCAATCTTACATACCAAGGTGTCTTTGTTTGCTGGTGTTCCTTAGTTACTATGGAATTTTCAGATGATACCAATGTAACTGGATCTTCACTCCGTACCGGTGGATTCAGTGTAGATTCATTTGTCAGAATTTATGTTGCTGGTTCAAAATCCATATACCTTGAAGTTCCTCTGAATTGTTCATCAATCTTTACATTTGTGCTTTCAACAATTTTTTGCAATCTCTTGTTAAAACATCTATATACTTTACTCTTAGATGAATATCCTAAAAATATTCCTTCATCACTTCTAGGATCAAATTTCCCAATGTACTCATCTCTTCTGATATAGCATTTACTTCCAAAAATTTTGAAATATTTAAGAGTAGGAGTAATGCCAAACCATAGTTCATGAGGGGTCTTACCAGTTTCACCTTTGATGTGAACTTTGTTGAATGTATAGATTGATGTACTTACTACTTCTCTCCAATATACATGTGGTAGATTTGATTCAGACAACATACTTCTTGCTGCATCCAAGATAGTTTTGTTCTTTCTTTCTACAACTCCATTCTGTTGTGGTGTCCGGGGTGCTGATAGCTGTCTTCTGATTCCATTTACTTCATAGTAGGTATTAAATTCCTTAGATGTAAACTCACCTCCTTGATTTGATCTTAAACATTTGATTTTCCTACCGGTTTCATTTTCAACCATTGCTTTGAATAGTTTAAACTTTCCAAGTGCTTCTGATTTTTCTCTGAGAAAAGTAACCCAACACATTCTAGAATAGTCATCAATGATTAGCATGAAATATCTATCACCTTGTAAACTTTTAGTTCTAGCAGGACCACATAAGTCAGTATGAATCAAATCAAGAGCATTATTTGATTTTTCTGGAATACTTTTGAAACTAGCTCTAGCCTATTTTCCAAATTGACATTCCTTATATACTGTGTGTGAGGTTTGAAAATTTTAGGTAAATCTCTAACTACCTTAGTAGTACTGATCTTACCATGCAATCAAAATTTACATGATAGAGTCTCTTATGCCATTACCAACTTTCATCAATAGGTGCAATCAAACATGTCTTTTCACTGCAATTCAAATGAATATCGAATGCAATAACCGATTGAACATGTCGGCTAAATGCATTTACAACATTAATTAATCATCTCCATAGCGTGCCATGCTGATTTGGAAAAGATAAACCTGTTGGTGTAACCCTAGACCTATTTGCTGGTAACAACAAATATGCAAATATGAATATTCCAATAAATAATTCTCCAAGATAAGATGTCCAAACAATGTCTTCAACATTACCAAGTGTTTTCCAAGTCATTCCAAGTGTCGATGATCATTATTTCCTACCGGTGTACCATATACTAGTGACTGTGCAAAAGTCACTTGCTTGCTGGTGAATGTTGCTGGATCTCCAAAGTGCTAGAGTTTTAGTAGGTGTTGACATCAATGACAAAACCATACCAAAATACCGACAATCTCCCCCTTTGGAATTGATGGCAACACAAGATGGAAAAACTATCAAAGTGCCAAAACAGAAAAGCCAAGTATAAAAACCAATAATCTCCCCAAAGTAACAATCTCTCCCCTTGAGAGAAATATGAGTTTCTTTATGTTTTTTTGTGCCAATCTCTTCCCAAAAGATAGTGTATAATGTGTTTTTCCAATAGATATCTCTCCCCCTTTGACATGAAATTCCAAAGTTACAAAAATAGTATACAAAATACCAACCAATTACAATATACCAACTACTCCCCCTGAGAAGTAGCTTCCTCATCAAAGCCAGAGTAAAAGATTTATTCTGTTAGTACTGTCAGTTCATGACAATCATCAACTATCTAAGTATCTACCAGTGGGGCTATGACTCCAAGCTAATCTCTTAGATATTCAAAAGTCTCCTTAGGTAGAGGTTTAGTGAAAATATCTGCAATCTGCTCTTTAGTATTCACATAAACCATTTTGACTATTTTTGCTTCAACATTTACTTTTAGAAAGTTCAATTTGATAGAAACATGTTTAGTTTTAGAATGTTGTACTGGATTCTTGGATATGTCAATTGCTGTAGTGTTATCACAGTACATAGTTATAGGTTCCTTGCAATTTACTTTAATGTCTTTTAACATTTGTTTAAGCCATAATACCTGTGTATAGTTTGTTGTTGCTACAACATATTCTGACTTTGTTGTTGATAAAGATGTGCAACTCTGTTTCTTACTTAACCAAGAAATTATTCTGTTTCCACAGGAAAATGCTCCATCGGTGGTGCTTTTTCTATCATCTATATCTCCTGCCCAATTTGCATCTGTGTATGCACATAATTCAAAGTTTTCATCTCTAGGATACCATAAGCCAAGATTTGTAGTGCCTTGTAAGTACCAGAAAATCTTTTTTACTACTGATTCATGATTTTCTCTAGGATTACTTTGAAATCTTGAAACAATACATACTGCATTCATAATATCTGGTCTTGTTTGTGTTAATATAGTAAACCTCCTGTAGACACCTAAAATTGTCCAGTCTAATTAAATAAATATCTTTATTTATTTAATTAATTCATTAGCCTTTTCTACCCATGACACATGTCATTCATCGCTAATTCATACACTGCCTACCCTTTCATTATTTTATTATTTTGTCTACCTACCCTCTAATCATAGCCGACCATTTATATTTTACACCTCTTAATCTAATCCCTCCATTTGTTATAGTGTCTTCTATATAAGGAGATGCTTCCTTAATTATCAACCATATGCACTCCCAATCTATGCCCCCCACTTACGACTGGACTACATTACGCTTTCAAACATTCATATGCGATCATACTTACAACCACATTTCCATTCTTTGTTGAGCTCTTGAGCACACATAAAATCTGAGAGCAAATATATCAAGCAAGATCAATGGAGATACGAAGAATGGAGATTCAAACCCTATTGGACATGTGATGGTATAATCTTTGTGATTTCATTTTATTTGCATTGTCATAGGTAGTCTTCATATGTTATGGTGGATCTTTGTTGTTGTTAGGCTAGGGTTTTGTGGTTGAATTTATTTAGTCCTTCAATATTGTTGTTATCCATTTTCACCATATACACCTCCTATCATAGATTTGTACCTAGTTGGATTTATTCATCTCTTAGTGATAATTTGTCATTTGTAGTCATAGGTGTACTTACCAGTTTAGAGTTCTCCATCCCGAATTTCTTTAGTAGCTCTTTTAAGTACTTACTTTGACTCAAGAATATACCTTTGTTAGTCTATGAGATATGCAATCCTAAAAAGAATTTTACTTCTCCAATCATAGACATTTCAAATTCTTGTTGCATTTTGATAGAGAAATCCTTACATAATCCATCTTCTCCTCCAAATATATTATCATCAACAAAAACTTCTATAACAAAGATGTCATCATTAGTCACTTTATAGTATAAATTATTGTCTGCATTTCATTTAGAGAAACCAATCTTCAAAAGATACTTATCTAATCTTGTATACCAAGCTCTTGGAGCTTGCTTCAACCCATATAAAGCTTTTCTTAACCTACAAACCATATCTTTGTCTTCTATCAAAGAAAATCCATCAAGTTGTTCAATGTAAACTTCTTCAAGAATTTCATTTAAAAATACACATTTAATATCCATCTGATATACTTTATAGTTCTTATGAGCTGCAAAAGCCCAAAATAATCTAACTACCTCAATTCTAGCTACCGGTGCAAAAGTTTGATTGTAATCAATTCCTTCTTTCTGAAAATATCCCTTACACACTAGTCTTGCTTTGTTTCTGATTACTTCACCATCTTCATTAAGTTTGTTTCTAAATACCCATTTGGTTCCAATAACATTTTTATCTTTAGGCCAGGGAACTAATGTCCATGTGTCATTCTTTTCAATCTGTTCTAAATCTTCTTCCATAGCTTTAATCCAAAACTTATCTTCACATGCCTCATTAATTGATGATGGTTCAATTTGAGAAATAAGACATACCTCTTCATTTGCCAATCTTCCTTTTGTCATAACTCCTCTATGTTTGTTTCCTATTATCTGATCTTCAGAATGATTCAATCTTACATACCGAGGTGTCTTTGTTTACTGTTGTTCCTCAATTACTGTGGAATTTTCAAATGACATCGGTGTAACTAGATCTTCACTCCATACTAGTGGATTCAGTGTAGATTCATTTGTCAGAACTTCTGTTGCCAGTTCAAAATCCATATGCTTTGAAGTTCCTCTAAATTGTTCATCAATCTTTACATTTGTGCTTTCAACAATTTTTTGCAATCTCTTGTTAAAACATCTATATGCTTTACTCTTAGATGAATATCCTAAAAATATTCCTTCATCACTTCTAGGATCAAATTTCTCAATGTACTCATCTCTTATGATATAGCATTTATTTCCAAAAATTCTAAAATATTTAAGAGAAGGAGTAATGCCAAACCATAGTTCATGAGGGGTCTTACCGGTTTCACATTTCATGTGAACTTTGTTGAATGTATAGATTGATGTACTTACTGCTTCTCTCCAATATACATGTGGTAGATTTGATTCAGACAACATACTTCTTGCTGCATCCAAGATAGTTTTGTTCTTTCTTTCTACAACTCCATTCTGCTATGGTCTCCAGGGTGCTGATAGCTGTCTTTTGATTCCATTTACTTCACAGTAGGTATTAAATTCCTTAGATGTAAACTCACCTCCTTGATTTGATCTTAAACATTTGATTTTCTTACCGATTTCATTTTCAACCATTGCTTTGAATAGTTTAAGCTTTCCAAGTGCTTCGGAATGTTCTCTGAGAAAAGTAACCCAGCACATTCTAGAATAGTCATCAATGATTAGCATGCAATATCTATCACCTTGTAAACTTTTAGTTCTAGCTAGAACAAATAAGTCAGTATGAATTAAATTAAGAGCATTATTTGATTTTTCTGGAATACTTTTGAAACTAGCTGTAGCCTGTTTTTCAAATTAGCATTCCTTATGTAGACGTCTAAAAATGGTCAATGCTTGTGGAGTCATACTTTAACATTTGCGCATTGCCTTATTTTAGGGTTCTTGCATTGCATTAACATTTCTTCTATGTTGTGCACTTGGTCTTTATCATTTGCAAGCATCAAGTCCTTCTTTTGCATTCCTCCTTTTTATCGCTTTCGAATTAGGTCTTGTTGATAGCAATCTTCAATCATGATTTTGGTTGATCTTATCGTATCACATCATGGTGCGTGCTCATTTATTGTCATTTTGGACATCATCAATCCTAATTGATGATAGAATTAGGGTTTTTTCCTCTTGCCAATCTTTCAATCATCTTTAGCTTGTTAGTAATCATTTGCGATTATCAACTTGTCAATCTCGTCATTTTGCGATCGATTCGTCATCGATCCTTGTCCTTGTCAGCCTTGTCATTTTGCAATCGATTCGTCATCGATCCTTGTCCTTGTCAATCTTGTCATTTTGCGATCGATTCATCATCGATCCTTGTCCTTTTCAATCATGTCAATTTGGATCAATTAGTCATTGTTCCTCGTCAGTTGGCACCTATCAATTTGATCTCCTTGTCAAATCCTAGTCAATTTGTCATTGATTTTTGTCAACCAATCTCAATCATTTATCAACATTGGTCCTTTTTCAATTAGAATCATGATTGAACCTACATTACTTTCTTATTTTCTTGACCTAATTCCTTGTCCTCTAATTTCTAGGGGTTTATGATTTGTTCATTTAATCCTTTTCTTCTTCTTTGTGGATTAAATAAATCTATTTATTTAGTCCTAGGTCTCTTTCATGAATTAATTAATGGATGAAAACCTATTAATTAATTCTCCTAATTTCTATTTCATCTTTTTCCTCAATTTTCCAATTTACTAATTTCTCCTAATTCCTAATTTCTATGTCTCCTATTTTCTTCAATTTTTCTAACTTTTCCCCTAATTTCATTCCCTCATTTTCTCCTATGTTTGTGCTTCCATTTGTTGCAATCATGGAGGCTATTTTCTCTCTTCCCTTTTGTCATGGGAATGGCATTTCAATCTTGTCATAATTTGTCATAATTTGTCATTCTTGATTTGAATTTCCTTTCAAATCTCTTCATGCTAATCTTGTCCTCTTTCCAATTTGTCTATAAATTGGATGATTTTCTTCAAAGGAGGAATCAACCACGCTTCTAGTATCCTTATGCTGCAATTTTCATCTTGTCATCTTGCTTGCTTTCATACTTTGCTCTTGCACTTGTAGGTGAGATCCACAAACAAGATAATTTGAAGGAGAAAGAAGGACAATGGAGGTCAATTGAAAGAGACATTGGTGATGATTTTTCATTTATTTGGAATGTCTTATTTTCAATTCTTCTATTGATTGTAATAGGATTTTATTTCATTGCAATTTAGCTTTGTGGTTAGCTAATATCTATTTGCTTTGATGATTATCAATTTCCTGGTCTACATTTTGGTGAACCTAACATGAACTAACCCCTTAACCATGTTTTGAGTGCTTTTGAGCTGTTTGCAGGTGAAAAACTCAAGAAACAGGGTGACTCAGAGCTTTTTGGACACTTCTGCACCTGTGTTTGAGTCTTCTACACCTGTGTTTGAGTCTTCTACACTTGTGTTGTAGTCTTATGTGCTTGTATTGATGGGTTTTGGGCTTGTGTTGAGGTATTCTGCGCCTGTGTTGAGGCATTCTGTGCCTGTGTAAGGCCAAAAATAGAGGTGAAATCAGTTGTTTTTACTTGCAAATTTGTTTGTTTTCATTTTGTTTCTTGCATTATGGTTTTTCTTTGGTACTAGTTCTCTGTGCAGCATCTTGGCATTACGTGTGACGAAGACTAAAAATGCAACTACTAATGAATCTTATGCAGGATGCGGTCAAAGGCTCTCATTAAAACATCTTGCTTGCAATTTTTAAAGTAGTTGCACATTTCATTTCTTAAAGGTTAATGAACACCATGCATGTTTTGTCTATTTTTAATTTGATTGCATGTTTTAACCCTTAGAACTGGGCCTGCCTCCCAATTTGCTTGGCACTTTGCATAGGCATTGGTGAGAGGGAACGACCCAAAGTGGTGATGGGTTAAAGCCAAGCTCTTCCAAACCACTCTAAATAACTATGGATAAAATGAAAGTTGTAGACAATGGGTGCTGGAATGGTATTGTGATGATTTATTCGTCGGATCAATACCCACCCGAACAGATGCCCTTACTAGAATCTCTTGTTTTTAGATGCCAAAATCCTTCTATCTGTTGGCTTAGGCGTTGTGATATGCGCATGACGAAGACACCTCTCATGTACTCCTTAGTTAGAGATAGCAAGTTCTTGGGAAGTGATGCCCCTTGAACTCGAAGATTGGTATTCCCAAGAAGTGAGTGCACTATAAGGGGGAGCTAGTGCTACCAAGCGTCTAGCTATCCGATTGAGTGTTGTATTTTATGGTTAGAGGATTCAATAGATATTGCCCTTGCCAGCCATATGATTTGTTGTGAATGTGCTTGATTGTCTTGAGTCAAAGTCGAACAAACATTTTTGTCTTCTGTGATTGTCAAAGGTTAAATCAAAAACAAACTTTCAAGAGTGCTCATAATCAACTTGGATTTTCAAAATCAACAACCTTCAATTCAAAACAAAATCCAAACAAAAGTCCAAATTTGTCCAAGTATTCATCCAACATTTGAACATGGCTTGTCAAAACATTGAATATCTTTGTTTCAAAATTCATGTCACTTTAGGTTAGGTTTTGCATAGTCCAACCTAGGTCCTAGGGCATATTGTCATCTCCCTTCATTTTAGTCCTTTTCATTGCAAGCGTCCTCATTTTGCACTTGGGTTCAAAATCATTTCCCTAAGTTTGCATTTCATTGTCATATCTAAGATAGATTTCCATTTAGGTGACATTCGTGCATTATCCTTGTCATGCTAAAATTAGGTCTTGCCTAGGTTGCATTTTTCATATTCCAAGTCATTGGTCTTTGCATATCCTTATCATTGTATTGTCATCTTGTCTTGGCTTCATCTTGTCATATCATATCCTTAGATCATTTTCATGTCATATCCTAAGTCATTGTCATAATCATTGCCTTCTTGCATTTAGTCTCAAAAATTTGGTTTGTCAAACTTAAAAAATCAAAACTTGGGATGATACCCTAAGTTGTTGTTACGGAGTCTTGACCTTGTCTAAAATTTGTCCTTTCATTAATATCATTTTTGTCAAACCTAGCTTAGTATCCAAGCATATAGGTGAGGCATTGTCAATTTGTCCTATTGTCATTTGGTCCTTTTTCCTTTAAGGTCTTGGCTTCATTTCGACTTCCCAAGGTTGAGTCTTTAGGTTTGCATTTCAAAGAAGTTTGTCCAAATCTTGAAAAACAACAAAAACATAGGTTGCATTCTCGCCATAGATTGCATTTTTCATCTATTTAGGTTGCATTTAGTAATGTGACCTCCTCAAATGAGAAAACTAATGTGCAAAAACAACAAGGCGGTGATCTGTTAAGTTTCTCTCCACATCCAAATGAAGAAAATGTGCAACAAGAACCTCAACACATGTTGTTGAGTAAGTGTGTTTCACAAACTTTGATAGTGACTATTCCACAAAAGTCAACATTCGAAACAATAAACAATCCATTGTTTAATGCAACACCTTTAACATAAGATCAAATGATGGCCACACAAATGTTGACAGGTGTCCCTCAACAAGAAGTGATTCCTCAAATACCTGAAAGTGGATCCAAATCTAAGATGCAAGAAAGATTTAGGACTAGAATGCCTAATCTTACGAATGTTCAAAACAATTCTACAATGCAACAAAGTTCATATGTCTCATCAAGTTTAATACGTTTGGCAAATACTCAAGTACCCATTATGCAAAATATTGTGATAGATCCTTTGATAGTGGCAACACAAAGAGCCACAAATAGTGGTGTGCACCAACAACAAGTGTTGCAACAATTGAGGAATACACAAAAGGCACACTCGAATGTGCAAACATGCAATGCACAACAACAACAATATCGCATTCAACAACAAGTTGTAGTGTCTTCTGTACCATTACAAGTCATTTCAAACTTGCAACCACCACAATGGATTGGACAAACAACACAGCAAGTCAATGCAAGTGACATACCCCATCTAAAGGAGAAACAACAAAAACCTCCGAAACAAAGTTTTTTGCAAATGATAGGATTTACATCAGGACAACAACAATTGGCGCAAAGTCAGCAAATTTTGATTCGTCACCATCAACAGCAACATGTGCCTCAATATGTGCTAGGAAAAACAAATTATACATCACAGCCACAACTGATGTCCATGCAATATCAACAACACCCTCAATTGCAATATAAACCAAGGCTATAGATGATGATCCCATCACAAGAAGCATCGCAACAGGGTCAATGTTAAGGCATGGCACAACCACAGCAACAAGAGCTGTATCAAGATCTTTATATGCCAGAGACACCAAAGACAAAAATTTTAGAGCATCAACAACCAATGGAGAGCACAATGTATTAACAAAGAGTACACCCAAGAATGAATGATGAACTTCCAAAATCTTCGCTATCTGACATAATTGTGCAACAGCTTGAGAAGTTGCAATGACAAATCGACGCATTGCAAACCAAAGGGACAAAGAAATTATACATAGATCAAGATTTATGTCCTAATCCATTTGACAAGAGCTTGTACATGCCTCCCTTTCCTAAGAATTTTGAGGCACCTAATTTTGAGAAATATAAAGGGACAGGCAATCCAAAAGACCATATTCGAGCATTTTTTGTAGCATGTACTGAAGTGAGCTATGAGGAAACATATTTGATGCACTTATTTGCATGAAGTCTCACAGGACAAGCCATGGATTGGTATTCACATTTGTCGAGGAACATAAAGACATGGCCGAAATTGGCTCAAAAGTTTATATCCCACTTCACATTCAACATTGACAATGAAGTGACCAAGTCAGATTTATGCAACACAAAGCAAAAGCAAGGTGAACCATTAGTCACTTTCTTACAAAGATGGCGAAGCTTGTACAGTCATTCTTCCCTAGATATACCTGAAGAACAACAAGTGAACTTATTTATTCAAAATTTGGTCCCAAAAATGATGTATGAGCTCAAACTGAAAAGTCCTAGTACCATTGAGAAACTCATTAAGAAAGGGATGAACATTGAAAATTCTCTTGTAGCTAAGGGACTCACTAAGCTAAACAAAGATGGTGACAACAAAAACAATTCAGGGGACAAAAATAGATTTTGGTATAAAAACAAGAATGTCACTAATGATGGAGTTGTTGATGCAAGAGCAGTGAATGCAAATCAACCCAAGTTCATGATAAAGAAATTGAGTTCTTCTAATATGTCAGATATGCAACAAAATTAGACACAATCAAGCAATGTTATTCAACAGCCGCAATACCAATAGTATAATCAACAACAAGGTCAGCAACAAAACCAGCAACGAAAACCTTTTAGATCAAGGGATGGGCCTCCTTGACAGTTTACGCCATTAGGAGAGCCTATTGAATCAGTAATGAAAAATTGATACAAGCAAATTTTATCAAGTTACCAGATGTCAAGGAAGAACCATTGGTAAAGCCGCATTGGTGGAATGATAATGCATATTGTGAATACCATCGATCAAAAGGACATAAAACCACATCGTGTTTTCAATTGAAACATATGATTCAAGACTTGTTAGATCAAGGAGTAATTGAGGTAGACCCACCCAACGCGACCTATAACACTAATCATACAATTTTCAAAACTCATTTGCTTGATCATGACAAGGACAAAGCATCTTCTTCAAACTCTACCCAAATAGCGAATCTTAATTATGCAAATATTGGTTATAACAATGTCATCAATTATTTTCGAGTGTCAAATGAGTATGTTTCCACCATAAGAATAAAGGGACAAGGTCCTTCTTGCACAGTCACCACTCGTCGATCCAAAATAGTCCTAAAAGGAGCTCCTGCAATTCCTCCCAAATCAACTCCTACGAGTCAGTATAATCTCTTAGATCATCTAGGAAAAACACCTGTACAAATATCAATTCTTGAGTTGTTGAAAATGTCCCCTATGCATCGCGTAGTCCTAGATAAAGCTTTAACTGAGTCCACCATCCTGACAGACATTGATGTTGACCAGTTTTAAGCCCGAATTGGACATCTCCCTATTTCCCAACACATTGCCTTTTCTAATAATGATATTTCCCCTGATAAACTCCCTCATAATGATCCTTTACATCTTGGAGTCTTTGTCCATAATTGCAAGATCTGACGAGTCTTGATAGATGGCAGAGCAGGTCTTAACATCTATACCTTAAGAGTGGTCATTGGTCTTGGTTATACAGAAAATGACATTGATTCTTCCAAAAGAATAACAATCAAAGCATATGATGATGCTGAGCGCTCATCTAAAGGGGTAATTTCATTGCCTATCAAGGTAGGTCTAGTGACAGAAAACACTTTCCTACAGGTCCTAGACCTCAATCTCCTGTACAATATTATTCTTGGCCATCCGTGGATCCATGCAATGAAAGCAGTTCCATCTACTTATCATCAGTGTTTAAAATATCCTTACAATGGGACTGAGATAACAATTCTAGGAGATTGTAATCCATTTCAATTTTGTGCTAACCTAAAGGATTCCCCACAGCAACAAGTCCCACTCAATAGAGAGGCCCACTCACATAATTATGTGGATCCTAATAAGTTATTAGATGTTGTCAAAAGAAAATTGAAGATACAGGACCAAGGATGTGGAGAGTATTCAATGGCTCAAGCATTCCTCATTGGGAATTTACCAATATCTCCAAAATCACATGGAAAACTACATTTGTTGCAAAAGGAACCTAAGACAGTCATTCAATATCAGCCCCCCACTACATTTACAAAATGGGGTGAACCTAACAAGGAAACTTTGGATGATGATGTAATAGATTGGCTTTATAAGGATCAAACTGATACTCCACCTATCAAATTGCTAGTGGAGCGGTATGGAAAAGGGTTTACTATAATGCAGAAAAAGGGATATGATGGCTATAGTGGTTTGGGCCCTGACAAGAAAGGAAGACCAGAACCTATTATACTTAAGATACGACATCCAACTTTAGGGTTAGGTTTTGTACCATTGCAAATTGGAACCTCGTCTACCAAAGTGACCACGTGTGGAAAGGGGCGCGACTCTGATGATGAAACAACACCTGAGGATATCCAACCTAAAACTGATTCCAATGAATGGGAATGGAGTTCCTTTTCTTCTAGCTCCTATGCCCTTAAAAATATTTTCCTTGACCCTAATGATTTACCCATGGAAGACAAACATGAAATAACTCCCCCTCCCAAAACATGTCCTAATGCTTGGATAGAGTCATTCTGGGACCCAAGCTCTAAATCACATACGAGCAGTTCAGATAGTGATACCATAGACATTGTTATCCTTACCATCTTGGCCATAACTCTCCCTGAAACCGATGATGGCATGCCCCTTGTCTATCCATAGCTTATCCAATAGGACCAACAAGAACCACTCAAATTGGATTGTTTTCAAAATGATGAAGCAATTACAGAATTCCTTGGACTATGAGAAGGCATACCATAAGGTGATCATAAGGTAGGGTTTGCTATTGATTTAGATTCCACAACATATTTTGGGGAGTCAACTCCATCTTCTAGTCATAAAAATGAAAAAGAAAAAGTAAAAAATCAAAAGAATGGGTCTTTGAGTGAAAATCGTAAGGCACTCTCTAATCATGGAAAAGTAAAAATAAAAGACATACCTGTGGGTGAAAACCTCTCTGAGGCACCCAAAGGTGGAAGATTGGACATACCCTCGTCAAGTCAGGATAAATCAAAATTGCTAGTGGAAATGACCGAAGAGATAAATTTGGGTACACCTGACAACCCTAAGGTCATTCATTTCACTACTTCTCTATCAAAATAAGAAAAGATAGATTTTGTCAATTTCTTTCTCGAGAAGAAGATCAATTTTCAATGGTCTTATGCAGATATGCCTAGCCTTGATCCAGAATTAGTCCTTCATCACTTGCCATTAAAACTAGATGCCAAGCCTATCAAACAAAAACTTAGAAAGATGCATCCCTAGGTGGCTCTCTTAGTCAAAGTAGAACTCAAAAATTGTTAGATGTGGGCTTTATTTGACCAATTGATTATGCAGATTGGATTTCAAATTTGGTACCAGTTAGCAAAGTAACTGGGAGCATTAGAATCTGTACGAATTTTAGGGATCTCAATAAAGCATACCCTAAAGATGACTTTCCACTGCTGAATATAGACATCATAGTTGACATGACTGCCGGATATGCGATGCTATCATTGATGGATGTTGAAGAGGGGAAAATAGGTTGAAAAGGTAAAATGATCAAAACACAATGAAATAAACATGCAGAATGCTAAAATATCATGAAAAGACCATTTTACCTTGCTATTTTACCTTCTCCTTTGAATTGAGCTTGATGAAGTGAAGGTGCCCCTTGATAATGCTCCACTTGATGTGCTCCTTTGATTGTTGGATGTGGATGGCTCTCCAATATTGTGCACAAATGATAAGGATGAGATGATCAAGTTGCCAAGATGATTTCCTGGGCTCAAAAGGGTAGCAGAAGCTTACTGGATTTCAAGATGTTGTTGAATGAAGGGATGAAACCCTAATTTTATAGGAAGAAGAGAGAAAAACAAATGGCTAGGATGGATTCGAGATGAAGGGCTAGGATTTACTTGTGAGCTCACACAAGGTCCAAGAGAGGGTGTGGAGACCAAGAAATATGCCTTAAAGGCATTTCGTATCTCCACACTCTACAAGATGCATTGGAGGAATTAAAAATTCTCTAAAAAAGGATATTATGGGGATTAAAAGAATAAAATGGAATTAAAAATTCCTTCGGGAGAGGGAAATGCCTAGAGAAATGTGAGATTTCAAAAATCTTACATTCATCTAGAAAAAGAGCATTTAAAGCTAGTGGCTGGATGAAAGGACAAAGAGTTGACTTTATGGCTAATCATGATGATTAGCCATTAACGACTCATTAGGAGGGGGATTAGAGGAAATGTTAGGTGGGATTTATATTTGTAGGAGAATTTGACTAGGAGAGAGAATGAGTAGAGGGAATAAAAAAATTAGAAGAATAATGTTAAGTGAGTTTAGAGAGTTTCTAGAAGAATTTATTAGGTTAATGACGAATTAAGAAGATGATTTGTAGGAATCATGTAGGTTAACTAATTAATTGGAATTAATTAGCTAAGAGGAAGATTTGTGAGGATTTTATTTTTTTAGAAGAACAAAGAAATGGATTGATTTATTAAATAAATCAATCATATGCTATAGTGACAATATTAATTATATTTAATTAATATTGAGGAGAATTTGAATTAACATAATTAATTAATTAATTATGTGAGGAATTAAAAACAAATAATAATTTTTAACTATCTACATTTTGCCCCTCTTTGAAGTGAGGTGTGATGATGCATTGGTTCAAAGAATAATCTTGTTTTGATGTTGATATTGGTTTGATAGGATGCCCCGACTCTTGATTGATAGATTACAGTATGGTGATGCCCTCTCGGGAGATCAATTGAGGTATTTGATCTTTGGAGTTTTTGTGAAATTGATGTCCCAATAGATTTGATTTGATTCGATTGATAAGATCTAGGCTCAGTATGGTCTCAAGAAGAATTCATCCTGTGTAAGACAAAGATGATCAAAGTGTCTGGTTTCAAGAAGGATTCATCTTGTATAAGATATGATTGATCACAACATCTGGTTTCAGGAAGGATTCATCCTGTATAAGAAATGATAAGAGTGTCTGGTTTCAGGAAGGATACATCCTGTATAAGATAAAGATGATCAAAGTGTCTGGTTTTAGGAAGGATTCATCCTGTATAAGACATGATAATAGCATCTGGTTTCAGGAAGGATACATCCTGTATAATACATAACTGATCACAACGTTTGGTTTTAGGAAGGATTCATCCTGTATAAGACATGATCAGATCACAACATCTGGTTTCAGGAAGGATTCATCCTATATAAGACATGATTGATCACAATGTCTAGTTTCAAGAAGGATTCATCCTGTATAAGACATGATCAGAGCGTCTGGTTTCAGGAAGGATTCATCCTGTATAAGACATGATCAATCACAATGTCTGGTTTTAGGAATGATTCATCCTATATAAGACATGATCGATCACAATATTTAGTTTTAGGAAGGATTCATCCTATATAAGACATGATCGATCACAACGTCTGGTTTTAGGAAGGATTCATCCTATATAAGACATGATCGATCACAACGAACGTCTAGTTTTAGGAAGGATTCATCCTGTATAAGACGTGATCAAAATCAAAATTGATTATGTGAGGAAAAAATAGAGGAAGAAAAATTAGGGTGGAAGGGATAAATGAGGAAGAAATGTGAAGCAGTCGTGAGGTATTTGGAAAGAAGAATATGAGATGCGAGACTGCAAAGGAAAATGGGGGAATCAAGAATTTCATGGGATTATTGAGTTTAGGATTTTGATGGAATGATGGTGAGATTTTGTGCACAACAAATGTGGAGAGACAACCTAGTTTGATGTTGCCCTAACTGACTTGCACCACTAATTATAGAAATTAGGATGCGATAAGAAACCCAGGGCATGGACTGACTCTGCAGACAAACCGAAATTTCTTGCACACAGCAATGTAAGTGTTAAGAAACACTAGTACAAAGTTGTGGGTTCATGCAAGGAAACCCTCAAACACACTGATACCTCTTGTACACGAGAAGGTAAGTGTTGATAAACACTAGTACCAAGTCACTGGTTTATACAAGAAGGATCCAAAACATGCCAAACTATGAAATATGCCCCAGTATGCACCTATCATAATGTCCCTGGATATGAAAGAACCCAAGCAGTCGTAAATAGTTGCAGTCGTAGGGCAAAGATGCAAATCTATATGAAAAGATCTAACAAAATCTAACAAATGATACCTCTTGCCAAGAGTAGAACTAGGATGGAGGATTAGGTTCCCAAGTGAGGGAAGGAGTCATCCCTAGGGAAAATCTATATTGGAGAGTGGGAAATCATCTTTAGGACAAGCTTTATTTAGATCTCAGAAATCTGTGCAGATGCAGATGTCCCCAGCAGGTTTGCCGACAGGTAAAATGTTTTGGGAAGAAGGAGAATTAACTCCTTGGATGGTTATGGCATTGCCATGATTGTTTGTAGGTTCAATGCGTGCTACTAAAAAATCAAAACTAGTTACATGATTAGCATAGTCATAACCCATTGCGTTAGATGATGAGTCTTTTCCTTTACATGCATTGGAAAGGGTTCATGGTATATTTTGAGTTTGTCATTGCTATTACCAGGTTTTGCATTTGCTACTTCAATCTCACCTCTATCAATGAGATCTCGTATGTAGATCTTCAGTTTCATACACCTTCGTGTATCATGTCCCTTGATACAATGGTATTCACAATACTCATTTTCATTATACCATCTTGGTTTAGGTTGATTTGGGTCAAATGGGCGAGTGATTGAAAAAACCACTACACCTGCTTGGACAAGTTTTTGAAACACCATTTCAATAGGCTCAGCAAGAGGAGTGAAATCTCTTGGAGTCCTGTTATTCGATCGGGGTGGTCATCCCTGGATTGAGACATTGTTGTGAGGTTTTTGAGATTGATTTGGATTGTTTTGATTGTTGAATTGATGATTATTGGTGGTGGATTTTGGGAGAGCGACCATAGTTTGGACCCGCTTTACATTAGTTACACCATCATTGACCACATTTTTATTCTTAGCCTAGAATTTTGGCTTGTCGTTATGATAAGAGGAAGAACTTTGTGATGAATTCTAATAATGTTTCAAGGTTCCTTCCTCAAACAAGACACGTTCGAGGGCAAGGCCCTTATCGGTCAATTTTTGGAAGGATTTGATACATTGAGATATTAAAGGTCTTGAAAGTTCAAGCACCAAGTTCTTTTGGAATAGTTCAATTTGATGTTGTTCTGGCATGTCCCACTAAAATTTCTTGATAAGATGTCGCCATCTTTGTAGGAAATTGATGAAGGTTTCTCCAGGCCTTTGTTTTGTATTACATAGGTCCATCATAGAAATGTCATTACCCATGTTGTATGCATAGTGGGCCAAAAAAAATTCTGCCAAGTCTGGAAAGGAGACAATAGAACCTCATGGTAGAGATGAGAGCCATGCTAGGGCGTCTCCCATGAGACTCTTGGGAAAGAGTCTGCGAAGATAAAGGTCACTATAGGAGACTTCTTGACATAAGATGTGGAATTCTCGGACATGGTCGTGGGGGTCTCCTTTGCCTTCATACTTGGTGAATTTGGGGATCTCAAATCCTGGGGGATAAGGTGCAACTGATATAGACGGTTCGTAAGGACAAGGGAAAAAATCTTCGAATGAGTAAGCTTTCCTTTTATTAGTCTTTCCTTTCATGTCCTTGATGATATTCTTCATATCGTGAATTTCCTTGATGAGGTCTTGTTGTGGACTTTGATATTGATGAATTGTATTTGCCCTAAGAATTGGATGAACCAAAGAAGGTGCACCACCACCAATATATTGATATGATGAGGAGGTGGGAACATGGAATGTGATGACCGATGTCACTGGGATTTGAGTGATAGTTGGTTGTGGTCCACAAGTTGTTGTGATGGGATTGAATATGGCCTGAATAAAATTTGCGACATTGTCGGGAGGAAGGAAGTTTGTGGAATAGAAATGTGTGGTTGAATGGAAGGAGGTGGTATATAAGTTTGTTTGAGAATAGATGAGATCGGATTTGATAGTGGTATGGATGGTAAGGAGGAAGAAGGTGGGATGGAGACCACGGTGGGAGGTACCGCAGGTGGCATTGATTGAGCTTGGATGATTGATGGGGCTGCAATTGATTGAGTTTGAATAGTAGGTGCAACACTTTGTGTGGGAGCGAGGTCTCCTTGTGATTGTTGGGCAAGAGTGGATCTATTAAATTCAGGTGGAAGTTGAGCTCCATGTTCAAGAAGAATTTTCAGAAGTGCAATAGGATTGTGTTTAATAAACTTTTTCATCATCTCTTGGTTATAAGAATCTGCTAGAAAAGTTTGCACTTCTGGACAAAGTTCATCTTGGTTAACCATGTCAAGATTTTGGCTTTGGTCTTGATCGCTAGGTTTCCCACTTTATATATGATCTTGCGTGGGATCTTCATATAGGACACCAATGTCTGGCATGCCGTATTGTTGATCAGCCATCTTTTTCTTTTAGGATCGAGTTGCGACCATACACGATATTTGTGATGAAAAGACTTAGAAATTTGTGATGAAAGGATTTAAGAAATTTTGAGGATGAAAGGACTTAAGAAATTTGTGATGAAAGGACTTAAGAAATTTGAGGATAAAAGGATTTAAGAAATTTGTGTGATGAAAGGATTTAAGAAATTTGAGGATGAAAGGACTTGAGAAATTGGTGATGAAAGAAAGGATTTAAGAAATTTGTGATGAAAGGATTTAAGAAATTTGAGGATGAAAGGACTTAAGAAATTTGTGATTTGTGATGAAAGGATTTAAGAAATTTGAGGATGAAAGGACTTAAGCAATTTGTGATGAAAGGACTTAAGAAATTTGAGGATGAAAGGACTTACGAAATTTGTGATGAAAGGACTTAAGAAATTTGAGGATGAAAGGATTTAAGAAATTTGTGATGAAAGGACTTAATAAATTTGAGGATGAAAGGATTTAAGAAATTTGAGGTTGAAAGGATTTAAGAAGTGATGAAAGGATTTAAGAAATTTGAGGATGAAAGGATTTAAGAAGTGATGAAAGGATTTAAGAAATTTGTGATGAAAGGATTTAAGAAATTTGAGGATGAGAGGACTTAAGAAATTTGTGATGAAAGGATTTAAGAAATTTGAGGATGAAATGACTTAAGAAATTTGAGATGAAAGGATTTAATAAATTTGTGATGAAAGAACTTAAGAAATTTGTGATTAAAGGACTTAAGAGATTTGTGATTAAAGGATTTAATAAATTTGAGAATGAAAGGACTTAAGAAATTTGTGATGAAAGGACTTAAGAAATTTGAGGATGAAAGGATTTAAGAAGTGATGAAAGGATTTAAGAAATTTGTGATGAAAGGATTTAAGAAATTTGAGGATGAAAGGACTTAAGAAATTTGTGATGAAAGGACTTAAGAAATTTGTGATGAAAGGATTTAAGAAATTTGAGGATGAAACGACTTAAGAAATTTGAGATGAAAGGATTTAAGAAATTTGTGATGAAAGAACTTAAGAAATTTGTGATGAAAGGACTTAAGAGATTTGTGATGAAAGGATTTAAGAAATTTGAGGATGAAAGGACTTAAGAAATTTGTGATGAAAGGACTTAAGAAATTTGAGGATGAAAGGATTTAAGAAGTGATGAAAGGAATTAAGAAATTTGAGGATGATTGATGAAGAAGGTATGGTAGTGATGATTTAGAAGAAGCGTGATGACTAGGTTGTCTTTGACATGAATATGACTTAATGAAGGATTGATTTGAATGGCAAGTTGTATGAAGGGATATGACCACCTTGATTTGGATGATAGTTGGTGTTTCAAAGGACAAACTTGAATGTTGACGTACAGGATAAACTCTTAGCTTCTCTCTTGGGCTTATGCAAAATGGGACGGATGGAGTTTTGATGCAATTTTGGACTTGGTGTGGGTAATGACTTGGACAATTGTTTGTGTCTTGACAAATATTTTTGCAAAGTGTTTGGGGATAGTGATGTGTTTTTAGTCTACTCTTGGCAAGTATGTATCAAACAAAGCAAACACAATGATCAAATGCATATTATCTCAAAGACACTCATGCTCATATACAACATTCTTAAGGCTGGCAAGGACAATAGTCATTGGATCCCAATTGGTTTCCCATCTATGCTTACTCAAAGTGAACACTTAGATGCTTGACCCCATAGGCTCCCCTCCATGGTACTCACTTCTCAGGGCAGCCAAGCACCAATTCCCATGAAAACTCCTCATGGCGAACTTTGTGTCTCTACTAAGGGCCATAAGAATATGGACTGCTTCTGAGGTCCAACCTCCTGCACCAATGACTAGAAGGTTTTTGGCTACTATGAACAAAGTGTTTAGTAAGTCTTCCTGTTAGGAGCTACCCTTTGAAGTTGCACAAGCGCAATTGAGGCCTATAGCCCAATGAAGCACCAAGAACTTAGTAGTCACGCAAGCATGATTGAGATCTCTAGGATCCTACTAAGCACCCAATGTGAGAGTGAACTCTCATATAGCCCCAACCATTAACCCTTTCGTAGTCAATGGTCTATTTATTATAGTGAGTTGGGAACCCTAGGTCCAGGTGTATTCACTTGGGTCATTCCCCTCTTACCTTCTAAAAGAGCAAGTTGGGAGGGCAAGCCCACTAGAGGTAAACACACAATCAAACAAGAAAAGGTTGGAGGGTTTGGATTTCTGATCATCTAGTAAGACAAGAGTATACTTTCCTACCTTTACACTTTTCTTAAAGACACATAAGAGAATGATTCATTCCATTTTAATTAATATCTAGGTGCCTAATTTAAATAAATGCACAATATTTGGTTGAATCAGCTAGGCAACCTGCAAAACCACTTGATTAGTAGTTTGAGAAATAGAGTCTTCAACAAGCGTCCTACAAAACAACTTGATTAGTAGTTTGAAAAATAGTCTTCAAAAATGTCCTACAAAACAACTTGATTAGTAGTTTGAAAAATAGAGTCTTCAACAAGCGTCCTGCAAAAGGCAACAAAATGACAAAAATATTAAATTTTTTAATTTTTTGGGAATGAATAGAAAAACATGAATAAAAACTTTTTTACTAATGATAAATGTGGATTTGAAAGAAGTTTTGATGGATAAATGGGATTTGACTAGGTTTTTGTCACTTTCCAAGGTATAGGCATGCGAAAAATGGGGATTTTGGAGGAGAGATGAAGGAATGGGAAAATTTGTCCAAGAGGGACAAAGAAGCAAAAGTTGGAGATGGATAATATGGAAAAAATTTGGAGGTGATTGGATAAAAGGGGAAAAAGTTATGGCAAACCCTAAAAATAGAGGAATATGGGATTTTGGGCTTCAAAAAGTGGTTTTTTGAGATAAGACCCCCAAGGAAGAAAATGTGAAAAATGGCAATGTGGAGAATCTGGTGAAGTTTGGAGGAAAATGGAGTCAAGATAAAAAAGATATGGCAAAAAAATAGAAACCCAAAATTTAACAACAGAAACCCGAAATTTAATAGAACAGAAACCCTAGATTTAACAAAGCAGACAGATGCACTAAACAGATTAAAAAAAATGCCAAAGGTCTGGATTTTTGATTGTCTAGATAGACAAGAGCATACTCTCCTGCTTTAACACTTTCTTGCGGTCAAACATATTATATTTAAGAGCAGACAATAGGAAATAAAAAAGAAATGTAGACTATAGTTAGCGCCTAAAAATTTCAGACAGATTAACATAACAAATAACAGAGAAGACAGTCACACTAAATAGATAGAAAAGTGTCAAAGGTCCGGATTTCTGATTGTCTAAATAGACGAGCATACTCTCCTATTTTCACACTTTTTGGTGGTCAGAGCATATAGTCACGCTAAACAGAATAGAAAAGTGAAAGGTCTGGATTTCTGATTGTCTATATAGACAAGAGCATACTCTCCTACTTTCACATAGATTTTAATTAAACTGAGTAGATAATAGAGCAAATAATAGATCAGATAATAAGAATTTAGATTCCCATAAAAACACTCGCGCTAGTCGCAAAGCTATCGTGCTGAAACAGAAACAGAAACATAAAATAAATAGAAAAGAAATAGAATAAGGAGTTGTCGTGCACAAATGCAGAGCCTCTATTCTGGAACTTGCAAAAAATTTATATATATATATATATATATATTGTAGTCGTGCTATTTTGGAACCTACGTCTCACAACTCACAAAAACTTAAAAAAAACATTAGTTCTCAGGGACATGAGTCCCACTCGGCATGCCAAAATGAAGAGGGGAAAATAGGTTGAAAAGGTAAAATGATCAAAACACAACAAAATAAATATGCAGAATGCTAAAATATCATGAAAAGACCATTTTACCTTGCTATTTTACCTTCTCCTTTGGATTGAGCTTGATAAAGTGAAGGCGCCCCTTGATAATGCTCCACTTGACGTGCTCTTTTGATTGTTGGATGTGGATGGCTCTCCAATATTGTGCACAAATGATAAGGATGAATGTTAAGGATGAGATGATCAAGTTGCCAAGATGATTTCCTGGGCTCAAAAGGGCAGCATAAGCTTACTGGATTTCAAGATGTTGTTGAATGAAGGGATGAAACCCTAATTTTATAGGAAGAGGAGAGAAAAACAAATGGCTAGGATGGATTCGAGATGAAGGGCTAGGATTTACTTGTGAGCTCACACAAGGTCCAAGAGAGGGTGTGGAGACCAAGAAATATGCCTTAGAGGCATTTTGTATCTCCACACTCTACAAGATGCATTGGAGGAATTAAAAATTCTCTAAAAAAGGATATTATGGGGATTAAAAGAATAAAAAGGAATTAAAAATTCTTTCGGAGAGGGAAATGCCTAGAGGAATGTGAAATTTTGAAAATCTTACATTCATCTAGAAAAAGAGCATTTAAAGCTAGTGGCTAGATGAAAGGACAGAGAGTTGACTTTATGGCTAATCATGAAGATTAGCCATTAATGACTCATTAGGAGGGGGATTAGAGGAAATGTTAGGTGGGATTTATATTTGTAGGAGAATTTGACTAGGAGAGAGAATGAGTGGAGGGAATAAAAAATTAGAAGAATAATGTTAAGTGAGTTTAGAGAGTTTCTAGAATAATTTATTAGGTTAATGATGAATTAAGAAGATGATTTGTAGGAATCATGTAGGTTAACTAATTAATTGGAATTAATTAGGTAAGAGGAAGATTTGTGAGGATTTTATTTTTTTAGAAGAATAAAGAAATGGATTGATTTATTAACTAAATCAATCATATGCTATAGTGACAATATTAATTATATTTAATTAATATTGAGGAGAATTTGAATTAACATAATTAATTAATTAATTATGTGAGGAATTAAAAATAAATAATTATTTTTAAGTGTCTACAGATGGTTTTTCTGGATATAATCAAATTCGCATTGCTCCTGAAGATCAACATAAGACTGCATTCACATGTGCTTGGGGTACCTACCGCTGGAATGTGATGCCCTTTGGCCTTAAAAATGCTGGAGCAACATATCAAAGGGCTATGATAACAATTTTCCATGATTTTATGCATACTTTGATGGAAGACTATGTTGATGACCTATTATGCAAATCTGTCACAAGAGATAGTCATCTAGCCATCCTTGGCCCTATCTTTGATCGAATGGAAACCTACAAGCTCAGACTCAACCCAAAGAATGTGTCTTTGGTGTCACAGCCGACAAATTATTAGGGTACATTGTTTCTCACAGAGGCATAGAAGTAGACCCATAAAAAGTTAAAGCATTAATGGATATGCCTCCTCCTTCCAATCTCCATCAACTAAGAAGTCTGCAAGGGAAGTTACAGTCAATCCATCGGTTTATAGCTCACTTGGCAGACAAATGTCATCCCTTCCAACATTTATTGCATAAAGGTGTCACTTTTAAATGGACTGAGCAATATCAATCAGCATTTCAAACTCTCAAGGATTATTTGATGTCACCACCTATTCTAATGCCTCCTATTGCAGGGAAGCCATTCATATTGTATATTTCTGCACCTGAAATGGCACTGGGAGCTCTCGTAGCCCAACAAGATGAGAAAGGCAAAGAACGGGCTATTTATTATATCAGTCAGACACTAGTGGGCTATGAACTAAATTATTCAACTATTGAACGAGCATGTTTAGCAGTGGTATTTGCAACACAAAAGCTTCAACACTATATGTTAAATCATCAGACATTGCTAGTTGCAAAAATTGATCCCTTGAAATACTTGCTCAGTAGGGTAGCTTTGGCAGGTCACCTAGCAAAGTGGGTTATGATCCTAACTGAGTTTGATATTGAGTACATTGAGAGAAAGGCAATAAAAGGACAAATCATAGCAGATCAACTTGCAGAGGCACCTATTCATGATGATCATCCAATGTTGACAGATTTCCCTGATGAATTAGTATTTGCTCTTACTTCTTCTAAGGAATGGCGATTATACTTTGATGGATCTCACACAAAGTATGGCTCAGGAGCAGGTATATTGTTTATCAACCCTCAAGGAGATGCTATCCCAAAGTCATATAGGATCACTTTCTATTGCACCAATAATATTGTAGAATACGAAGCTTTGGTCACAGGACTCAGAATAGCAATCCAATGGAACATTACACATTTACAAGTCTATGGAGATTGCCAATTAGTCATCCCTCAAGTGAATGATGACTATGAAACAAAAGATGAAAATCTTCTTCCCTACAAGCATATGGTGGATTTCTTCAAGACAAAATTTATTGATATCCATTTTAGTCAAGTTTCGAGAATTAAAAACAAGTTAGCATATGCTATGGAAACTATTGCTTCCATGTTACTTATGCCCCACAAAATGGACAGATGTGAATTTTTGGTCGAACAGTTGTTGGTGCCTTCTTTTGAAATTTTGACAGCGGATGTGATGTGTGTTCTTATTGGTCCTAATTCCCCATGGTACAATGACATCTATTGGTATTTGAAATCCCAAACCTTACCACCTAACCTTTCCTCTAACCAACGCTGAGCCCTTATACGCCAAACTACCAAATATGTCATCATCGCAGACACCCTTTACTATCGATCCTTTGACCATACTCTCCTCAGGTGTTTGGATTCTGACAAGGCACACATGACTTTACACAAGGTTCATGATGGTATATGTGGGGCCCATTTCAATGGTCTAAGTCTAGCTAAAAATTTAGTTTGTGCTGGATATTATTGGCCCACCATGGAAAAGGATGCTCATGATTTTATCAAGAAATGCTACAAATGTCAAATACACAGAAATTACATTCATGTGCTAGCTCAATAACTTCACTCTATCATAATTCCGTGGCCCTTTTCTCAATGGGGATTGGATCTTATTGGCAAGATTCACCCGACATCTGTAAACGGACACAAATTCATCATCACAACCACAAAATACTTTACAAAATAGATCGAGGCTATCCTTATGACCTATATTACTGGTGTTCAAATTTCAAAGTTCCTACTGAATTATATCATATGCAGATATGGGGTTCCCCTTGCAATAGTCACAAATAATGGTCGTCCATTCAAAAATAAAGATGTCAAGGAACTCTGTGAAAAGCTTCGCATCCAACACTATTTCTCCAGTCCTTACTATCCACAAAGTAATGGTCAAGTTGAAGCATCAAATAAAACTATCATTAAGATCTTGAAAAAGGTTGTCAATGATGCTGGTCGAGATTGGCATGTGCAATTGAATCCAGCACTATGGGCTTATCACACTTCCATCCACACACCTACTGGTGCAACACCTTATTCCTTGGTGTATGGTACGGAAGCCATTTTACCCTTGGAAGTGGAAATTCCCTCTTTGCATGTTTCCCTGCAACATTTGACTGATGATGAGATGCATAGAGTCTCTAGGCTGCATCAGCTTGAGATGTTAGATGAGAAACGTCAGACAACCCTTACACATTTGCAAGTGTATCAAAATCATCTCCATCGCTCTTATAATAAGAAGGTCAAAGGGTGACACTTCGAAGTGGGAGATTTGGTCCTAAAGGTGAACCTGAAGAATACACAATCTACTGACATCATCAAAGGAAAATTTGAGCCTAATTGGGTTGGGCCTTTCATAGTTACTGCAACCTATGGTTCAGGGGCATATCAGCTTGCAACCCCAGATGGTGAACCTCTGTTAGATCCTGTAAATAGCATGCACCTTCAAAGGTACTAGGCATAGTTTTTCTATTAGCATTTCTTCAATATGATCTTGAAAAATACAAAAAAAAATCAAAAAAATCAAAAGCTCAAAAATACAAAAAAATCAAAAAAGTGAAAAAAAAAAAGAAGTAAGTAAAGAAAAATAATTCACCCTCTAGTGAAAACCTAGCAAACAGGCGCTTTGGGCAAGTACCATGGTGAAAACCTGGCAAAAAAGCACCATGTGTAAAAGACTATTGCTCCTTTATATACCATGACTCCTAGCTGTACTTCCTCCCCTGTAGGTTTATCATGATTATCCTTTCCTTGACCCAATGTTCTATTCCAAGTCTGTGATTGGTCAACATCATTGTCTTGCATACTCAAGATTCCAGTCCTTGTGCATATGTTTTGGTCCTGGTCACTATATATGTCTTTCAAATTTTCATTGGGTGCATGCCCCTTGTCATGATCAATTACTGGAGTTATTGTTGCGTGTGGACTGGAGCTTTAAAATCAAATAATGTCCTAAAAAAATCCCTAAAAATCAAATAATGTCCTGAAATAATCCAAAAACATTCAAAAAATGTCCTGAAATAATCCAAAAACATTCAAAAAATGTCCTGAAATAATTCTAAAACATTCAAACAATGTCCTGAAAAAATCCCTAAAAATCAAATAATGTCTTGAAAAAATCCCTAAAAGCTCAAATAAAGTCCCGAAAAAACGCTAAAAAAAGAAAAATAAAAAAATTTCAAAACATTGAAAATCCAAAAACAATTTCTTTGGCATTTTGCATTTTGTCAATAAATGGTCCCCTTTGTGCATAGATAGATCAATGAGCATACATCCAACGACAATCAATCAAAGATTGTGCTTTAATGAAATCACACATTAACAAATGAATTGTTCGACCAAGCCAACATTCAACCTGATCATAGTTGTCACATCAATCAACATCAATATCATTTGTCCTTGTCACTATTATCATGGGTCTTATACAGGGTGTGGTATGCTCAAAACCAGACTGTGTCCTGTCTTAGATGGGGTACTGCATTCCCTTAAACCTGACAACATGATCATTCTTGTTTCCCACTTTTGATAATGACAATCAGACTGTTTGTTTGACTTGGTTGAATTTGTGCATCTTATCTTTTTACTGATTTATCTTTGGCTTCGATCATGTTCCTATGTTGCTTGATGATGTCACTGAGTGATTTAGCATGACCGAGATGGTTCATGGTCCCTTTCTTTTTTTGTTGTGTTTGCTGTTTATGGAAAGTTTGAAACAAACTGGGGCAACTATATCATTGGGTGTCTGTGATAAGTACGTTCGCTTTGTGAACGTCGCACATACCTCGACCCTTGATGTATGCACCCTAGGATGCTTCACTCATTCCTTGTGTGTGATGTGTTTGTCTTTTCCAAAAGGGGTTGCGTTCTAGCTCTGGCCTTCAATGCCATGATGCTTTGCATCCGCTTTGCTACAATAAATAAAGGTTCTCACCTACTTATGTGCATTTGCGAAAGCAAGTTTTCCTTCATCTCTAACTATCCTCTGTCTAATTTCTTCTTACTAACATTTCTTCTATCATTCTTGGCAGTACGTTCGGTCTAATTCTATGATCTCCAAAGCAATAAAAAAATAAATAAAAAATAAGTTGCATCCTGCATTCATTGGTTAGTACATTTGTATTATATCAAGCCCATACAAAGCATTTTATCCATTTCATCTTATAAATGCATCAAAAACATAAACAACATTCATACATGTTCCAAAGATAGTACATAGACAGTGCATAAGACATCCATACATGGAAAGTAAACATAAGCCATAACACATTGCATCCCATCATATAGCTACATATCATATCATATATCGAAAAAGAAAAAAAAACATATCCGAGTACAAAATTGGACTGTCTGTCCTACATATGGCCCACAGGCTGAGTACATAATGTCAAACTATATATGTCTTCATCATAAGGAGCACATGCCTCTATCACTGGGTGCTCCCTCTGTCTTCCTCATCCCTGCCATGTCTCAAGGATGAAGACCCTCCTATCCCTGGTCCTGGCTATGGTGGTCTCATAGGTCCACTCACCCCCGTGCTACTCATTGACCTCTGAGAGCATGGCCTGCCCTCTGTCCTCGATCATGACTGATATGACGCTGCTCTTTGCTCTGGTGGAACTGCACTCTCATATAAAGTCCTCAAATGGCGCATCTCATATCCTGCCTCTAATAACATCTATGCCATCTCACACACACTAGCATCCCTAATCGACCCAACATACTCGGTCACTCTTTGCTCTGCTTGCTATGCCTGGGTTATCGCTGTATCTCGAGCCACTGACAGCCTGGCTATCTCTGCTCTGTACCTATTCCTCTCAGTGGACCACTGATCCTACTTTGTCCTCAACATAGCATTCTATCTCTCTAATGTAGCAATGTACCCATGCTGACTTACTATGGTGGCCCTACATATATGCATCTCCTCTGTGCTAGCTGTCTCCTGCTCTATGGGTATATCCTGCAATGACTCATGATCTGCTGGATCTGGCTCATCTCCCTTTTCCTCATCCTCCTCGTCCTCCTCATCCCCCTCATCCTCATCTCCCTCATCTTCATCCCCCTCATCTTCATCATCTCCCTCCTCCTCTCCCTCATCGTCATCCTCCTCCTCTCTAGCAAGTGGGAAGTCCTCCTGTCTCCTAGGTACCAGAATATCAGGCTCCATCAATGGCACTGGCCACTATCATGCAAACCATCGCTCATACTCCTCTATCATCCTAACATCTACAACATCTGATCTCCAATCCCACTATCTCTACTGTAGTTGTATGAAGTCGGTATATGCTATGTGTGGCTGAATCATCCTCCCCCACTGACTCGTCTCTCTATGGGATTGGGCAAAGTGTGTAGTCCCTATCGGTACATCCTACCTCTCTCCAAACTGTCATCTGACTCTCTCTAGTAGGTACATCTCAATCACTCTCTGGCAATTCATTGGTCGCCCAATCAAGTATCTCTCCTATCTGCAATACAGTAGCTCATCACCATCATTTGACCATCTAGGGAAATCATGATATGGCCTCCATGTGAAATCTCTCAACCTATCTAGCTCATGTTGCCAACACAATATGTATCTGAATGGACCCTATCTCAGCACTCCCCCATAGCAATACACATATGGTTGATGTGGTAGTACCTGTCTATCTACAATCAGTTGACATATGGCTATGTGCTCAAATGCCCATACTTGTAAAAGTGTGACCCCACAGCTCAAAGTCTCTACTCTCTGATATGCTATCTGATGTAATTGAAAATATAGCATGGCAAGCACACATGGTCCCCATGCATATATAGTCCTCTCTATCACCATCCGCTCTAGCACTCTTCCCCGCCCAATAGGGATCCATGTCCTCATCTGTCACCTGCTAATAGGCATGCCATAACCACTACTATCACCACATATCACTAATCATACTCTATTGCCATGGTCCCCCAGCGGATCTCCCTCTCTATGATATCAAGGTCATCTGTGTCACACTCGAATAATCTGCACAAAGAGTCTCTCCCTATCACTAGGTCGTACACCACCATCTCCCCATGAATCAGAATGTGGAGGATACACCACACATCCTCTAGTGTCACAGTCACCTCTCTAGTCAAAAGATGGAAAGAGGAAGTCTCTAAATGCCATCACTTTGCCAATGCGGTGAGAAGTCCTATGTTTGCCCTAATCTTGAGCATGTACGTAATGTAGTATAATCCAAGTCCTACTAATGTATCTTTATCAATACTCCTGAGTCTGTATTGCAACATGAAGCAGTCAGGTCTATTCTCCCGTGCAATCAATGGATACTATTGACTCTGCATCACAATTAGGGCACAATTTGTCAGTTTTAGGGTGTTTTTTCTTAAGGGCTGCATTTCCTTGTTTCATGCACCAATCAGGGTTTTCTTATCTATTTTTGACCTATCCTACCATTATCCCTCTTTTCAGGATCATCTGCGCACTGCTTTCAATCAAACTAGAGTCATAAGTGCACAATTGCACTTGTGCACACTGTCTTGCGCTTGTGTAGCATCAAGCTATGCCTGTGTACCTTACACAGGCACATAACATCCCTACATAGGCGCAGATCTGCATTTTTCCATCCCCTGTGGACCCCGCAATGTCCTGCAATCAAGCAAAATTCATGAAATTGAACATATGGGTTTTTGAGCTACATACTGCTACTCCCGCATTGTCTAGTCGTTTGTAAGTGTGTACATGTTCCCAAAGGTGATCTACCATTGGAATGTTCACCATCTCTCTACAAGGGTCCATTTTCTAGAGCAACAACTCCTCCACTTTGGCCACTGCAAATGAACTCTTTTCCTTCTCCTTGTCTCCTATATAGACCTTTGTCAGTACCTAGATGGACGTGCATGCTCTCCATCTTATGTTGGTCATGGTTTTTTGTGCCTTCCACTACTTGTCATTTATGCATCCAACCTTTGATTTTTTATCCGTTCACCCCTATTGTCTTCTATCATTCTTATCGATCACTTGGCCTTTTTTCTAGATTTTTCCAGCCAATTCCTCGAGGGGGCATGCATATGTCATTGTTATTGTTTGGGGCATTTTCATTATTGTTCTTTGAAACAATGCTTAGAATCACATTGTCTCAAAGAGGAGCAAAATGTAGACATCTAAAAATGGTCAATGCTTGTGGAGTCATACTTTAACATTTACGCATTGCCTTATTTTAGGGTTCTTGCATCACATTAACATTTCTTCTATGTTGCGCACTTGGTCTTTATCATTTGTGAGCATCAAGTCCTTCTGCATTCCTCATTTTTATCACTTTCAAATTAGGTCTTGTTGATAGCAATCTTCAGTCATGATTTTGGTCGATCTTATCTTGTTGCATCATGGTGCATGCTCATTTATCATCATTTTGGACATTGTCAATCCTAATCCATGATAGAATTAGGTTTTTGTCCTCTTGTCAATCTTTCAATCATCTTTAGCTTGTTAGCGTAGACAAAACACTAAAAAGGTCTGCCGAGGGTGGCGGCGGGGCGTGCTTGTTTATGGCAATTCACCGCTAGTAATCATTTGTGATTATCAACTTGTCAATCTCGTCATTTTGCGATCGATTCATCATTGATCCTTGTCCTTGTCAGCCTTGTCATTTTGCGATCGATTCATCATTGATCCTTGTCCTTTTCAATCTTGTCATTTTGCGATTGATTCGTCTTCGATCCTTGTCCTTTTCAATCATGTCAATTTGGATCAATTAGTCATTGTTCCTCGTCAATTGGCACCTATGAATTTGATCTCCTAGTCAAATCCTAGTCAATTTGTCATTGATTTTTGTCAACCAATCTCAATCATTTATCAACATTGGTCCTTTGTCAATCAGAATCATGATCGAACCTACATTAATTTCTTGTTGTCTTGACCTAATTCTTTGTCCTCTTATTTCTAGGGTTTTATGATTTGTTCATTTAATCCTTTTCTTCTTCTTTGTGGATTAAATAAATCTATTTATTTAGTCCTAGGTCTCTTTCATGAATTAATTAATGGATGAAAACCTATTAATTAATTCACCTAATTTCTATTTCATCTTTTTCCTCAATTTTCCAATTTGCTAATTTCTCCTAATTCCTAATTTCTATTTCTCCTATTTTCTTCAATTTTTCTAATTTTTCCCCTAATTTCATTCCCTCATTTTCTCCTATGTTTGTGCTTCCATTTGTTGCAATCATGGAGGCTATTTTCTCTCTTCCCTTTTGTCATGGGAATGGCATTTCAATCTTATCATAATTTGTCATAATTTGTCATTCTTGATTTGAATTTCCTTTCAAATCTCTTCATGCTAATCTTGTCCTCTCTCTAATTTGTCTATAAATTGGATGATTTTCTTCAAAGGAGGAATCAACCATGCTTCTAGTATCCTTATGCTACAATTTTCATCTTGTCATCTTGCTTGCTTTCATACTTTTCTCTTGCACTTGTAGGTGAAATCCACAAACAAGATAATTTGAAGGAGAAAGAAGGACAATGGAGGTCAATTGAAAGAGACATTGGTGATGATTATTCATTAATTTGGAATGTCTTATTTTCAACTCTTCTATTGATTGTAATAGGATTTTATTTCATTAAAATTTAGCTTTTTCGTTAGCTAATATCTATTTGCTTTGATGATTATCAATTTCCTGATCTACACCTTACATACTGTGTTGTGAGGTTTGAAAATTTTGGGTAAATATCTAACTGCCTTAGTAGTACTGATCTTTACCATGCAATCAAAATTTACATGATAGAGTCTCTTATGCCATAACCAACTGTGGAGGGGAAAAAGCAAGACTAGGTTAACATGCCCTAATCCTACCTTTTGACACACATTACGGAATATGAAAGAGCCTAGAGGTATCACACAATTGGCTACTTCTTCTTGTGAAAGAGAGAGCCACGAGCTACCTATTAGGATTTCTATTCCTTTGTTGCAATTGGAAGATCAAATGATGCAAGTTCAAACCCTAATCCCAAAATGCAAGTATGAACTAATAACAAGATTGCAGAATTGCGATTAAACAATGAGCAATTGTAAACACAAGGACAAAATGAGAATGCAGATGTGTACCTAGAGTCAAAATCTGATTGAAAATGTTTGGGACGGGGGCGCGGGCGCCACTGTCCTGATTCTATCCTGAAAACTGCACCTGAAACTGTTGTTTTGCACTCTAGAAAACTACCAGAAATGTCGAAAAACACTATCTGTCAGGAGGACCAGGGTGCCCAACGCCTCTGTCCCAGGGACCAAGGCACCTAGCGCCCGTGTCTTAGTAGGACCAGGGCACCCAGCGCTCCTGTCCAGGTCTTTTGCTCTGCAGTTTGATGTGGAGTGCTGTCTCGACCTGCTCTTCCCGGATCTATCACCTGCGGCATCATCCGAGTCTCGAAACCTGCACATATATCTGAAAATGGTATGGGCGGCTATATAGGGTTTTTCCCTACTCAAACCCCCACTTTGATGATTTCCACCTCCACGAATAGCCAAGTTGTTTTGTAAAATGTATTGTGTGTGCAGACCTAGTGTGTGTGCAAGGTCCTAAAATGCAAGAAAGCAAACTAGAGCAACCTAGAAAGTAAACCCTAATTGCTTGTAAATGATAATGTAAATGCTCTAAACCAAGATGCAAAGTGATCTAAAGCATGAATAAAGGATATATTGAAGCTTATGCAAAGACATGAAAACAACATGAAATCATACCCAACCCTCAAGGGAGGAGTACAAGCCAATCTTCAGTCGGTAATCTCCTATTTTTCTTCAATGTCTTCTAAGCCCTAAATGGATGAATGAAATTGATAAATGCTTGATAGAGGGATGTTGAATATTGTTGAAGTCTTCAAAGATCTGCCCTTTCGCTGCATATGAGGTTCCTGAAAACAAAAATCGGATCCCTTCAAATGAAGAAAGAGAGCTCTTATGTAGAAAACCCTAGATGGTAATTTCATCTTTTGGCCGACTTAGAGATTGAATTTCTTGCCAATTTCTTAGGGTTAGGCTTTATTTTGTGATTGGATTGTGCTCCTAAAATTTTGGGAAAAATGTCCGGGACCATGTGCACTCCGGGTGCCATGGTCCCGACAACTTTTCACCAAATTTTCAGGGCCATCGGATATGATGATTTTAGAGAGAATCCCGAAGTTACAGGTGATTTCGAGATGTTTTGACCCCTGAAACCAAGCCCCCAAGCTCAAAATAGGACTTAATTAGGGTTTTTGATTGAGTGATGTATTGGAGGAATAAAATGAAAAGGGCACGCTTTAACGAAAGGGCCCAACTTTATGATGTAGAGGATGATGAAATAGGACCTTAGACCTAATTAATCTGATTAATTAAGTGCTAAAGGAGCAATGCAATGCAAAATGTAAAATGCACTAAGGCGGGTGCTAAACTAGGTGTGAAATTGTACCACCCTAGCAAGTGCGTACAATTTACGATGCTACATTTAGCCCCCACTTTAGCAGTCATATGAGTACTACGTGCATATGCAAGCTAAAGTACAGAAAGTAAACATCATTTGAAAAAGGATATATCCATAAGTTGTCGGACGAAGCCCCCAGTGGTATTTGCAGTACACAGTTAAGAACCGCACCCTACAAAACACATGTTAGATCACAAAATCACCTAATGCTTACTAAGGAAAGTGATGAAATTTGTGAGTAGCTATATGCCCCCCCTGTTTCGACTTGCTTATTAGGGAGGTGAAACAGGGTAGCATGTTTACTGACAACAAATTGTGTAAGAGAGTATTGATGAGGGGTGTTCATTGAATAGGCTTCAACAAAGCACTTTTTGGAACATCCCGAGAGTAGGGGAATGAAAATATGATTCCTACGCAACAAACAGCTCGAAAATCGCATCTCCCAAACTCAAGTTATGATGAAATGAGTGATAAAAGAAAATTAGGGTTTCAAAAGTAAAGATAAAGAAATGAAAGTATATACTTTGAAAGTGACATTTGCATTTGTCACTTTGTTGATTTCAAAATACTATTCATTGCAGTGGAGCCCACATAGCCATCATCATGCCTTCACGATGACCGGAGCATCTCACGAGGATTGAGATCCTGCGCCAGGCCATGATCGACGACAAGCCACTGGACGAGGTGAGTTGACTGAGTGTTGACTTTTGATTTTTCACATTTTGACTTTTTGTGATCGTTTGCGGGCCTTGAAGTCTGACCCGAGGCCCACCCAGGGCGCCATGGTCCCTGTGGGGCGCCCTGGTCCCCTCAGGGCACCATGGTCCCTGATAGGGCGCCATGGTCCCAATCAGGGCTTGGCGAGGGGTTTCAGGGTTAGCATACGATGTTCGACAGTTTGCATGAGTAATTTTGATGATTGAGTACTGATTACGGTTATGTTTTTGTGTTGCAGGGTCTCCCATACATGAGAGAGCATACGACGGGACATATTCTTCACAGTTTGCGAGATCAGATTCCGCGGCTGACTCAGGCAGAGAGAGACACATTGTCGATCGTGAGATTATGGTATGCGATCCTCATGCCAGCCATTTGGTTCCATCCTACGATGCTAATGGCATTGATGGAGCGATGGGATCCTGACACATGCACATTTCATCTTCCAGTAGGGGAGTTGACAGTTACACTTGAGGATGTGTACCGTATACTTCATCTTCCCATCAGAGGAGCTACTGTTACATACGCGACTGATTGGTCAACGGAGGACCATCAGAGAGAGCAGGTATATTGCATAGGGAGAATCATGCCGAGCAAGATGAGAGGTCGCATCATGGTCAGCTGGCTCTTACATCCTACAGGAGAGGTGCCCCTTGTGAGACGCCTTATGATCACCATCATAGCACTAGTCGTCTGCCCTAATGGGCGAGGTACGCATATGCATGGGGGTCTCACATGGTGCATCAGAGTGATGGAGAGACATAGGAGAGTATATGCTTGGGGTCAGAGTATGCTTGCACATCTCTATCACAACCTTGAGGAGTATGTGTTTGGATAGGGTTGCAGCTTGATGACATGCACACTTCTGCAGGTGTGGGTATTTGAGCACTTCACATGCACCAGGCCTGTCGGCTTTCCGCTGAGTACGGTGAGTGAGCGACCTAGGGTGTTTTCTTATCCACTTACCAGCGAGTGGAGATTTGGAGATCTGTTATATTGGAGAGTGATTTTTGATAGACTGATAGCCGAGGTGACCATATGGAGACCCTATCTGCGGATGCACAAATGGGATGGGATGGAGAGACAGTTAGCATGCCTACAGAGGAACCGCCTACTGTAGGGACAATATTCACACATCATAGTCCCATTCTACTTCGACCAAGTATGGAGGCAGTTTGGGCTAGAGCAGTGTGTTCCAACCGATGTGCCCATCTATACTCGACACTCACGGGTCCTTCCCAGACCTAGAGCAGTAGTGAGACCGACGATAGATGACATCGAGACTACAGATATAGAGGGATCTGATCAAGATGTAGTCACTGATTACTCTACAGAGCCTGGAGCACAGCGCAGGTATGTTTCATGGTTTATGAGATCATACCCAGGGCCTATCTTTCCACCAGATCACCCGACAGGCCATCCTGGCCCATGGAGACATGGAGACCGAGATGAGGACCAGGGATCCAGGTCAGAGGAGCTAGAGGAGGGAGAGGGTCATGAGGAGGTAGGAGATCCTGATCCACCCACAGGAGATCAGCCTAGTGCCGAGGAGGAGGAGGAGGACACGGATAGAGATGAGGATGAGGAGGATGCAAGTGAGGATGTGGATGAGGACGAGGATGAGGATGATGAGGAGGATGATAGAGATGATGAGGAGGGGTCAGATGTAGCTCCCCACCATTTAGGAGATGATACCATAGCTCTAGATCCTCCTCTTATTCCCCAAAAGGGGGAACACGAGGCGATACGGAGACCTGTTCCTTGTACCACCCAGCCTACACCCATCGTGCACAGATTAGTCGAGCGAGGGGAGCCTAGTAGATCCCGGTCACAGATGCTACCGTATCATGATCCCTACTGGCATGAGGGAGACCCAGGTATATTAGGTTTATATTGATTGATTAATGTTTTGATGATATAGACTGGTACTAACAAAAATCTATTCTACCGCTATAGCTAATGTGCAGGAGTGGCGTTCCCTGATTCAGCAAGCAGTGACAGACATTTCCACGATGGCACAGATCCCCAGTTCCTCATAGATTACTTATAGGCCTCAGGGGAACGCAGGTCAGCATGAGGACTTGTTCTCCCCATTCTGAGTACAGGTTGACATATGGAGGGAGAGAGAGAGAGTCCTATCAGAGGACCTTCAGCGGGCACGGTGAGATCTAGTAGTTGCTCAGACCGAGGCTTCCTCCTATCGCACTATACTTATGGATAGGGATCGTAGGAGTTCCTCTCGGAGTCACTCGCGGTCTATATCGCGCTACACACCTATGGGTCCACCTGCACGGCCGGATTAGGAGGGAGCATCTAGTCGACACTCTCCAGCCACCAACCCTAGGGATAGGAGATGATTTTATGATGTAGGATAGGTCACATTTTGGATGTATAGTGACCTATATTTGTATACAATCCACATATATATATATATATATATATATATATATATATATATATATATATATATATATATATATATATATATATATATATATACATGCTTCTCATTTGTCCCAAATATGTTATCTTTAATGCTTAAAACAATGTATATTTTGCTTTGATTAAATCTAATACATTTGGTAGATGTACATGTATGTTCAGAATTTAATTTCCATGTGATTGATTTCTCAATGCTCTATGATTAAATTGATACATGTGTGACTACATTGATGATATGGAAGAAATATGCATTAAGTCTAAGAATCATATAACTAATGTGATTTAATTTTGAACTTAAACACAACATGATACGATCCTACTTAACACATAAAACATTGTATAATATGCTAGCATAATAGAAACGTAAATCTTTTACAATTTACATAAATGAATTCAAGACAAACTATAAAGTAGGGAAACACACTTGTCAAGAACGAAGCAATATAGATTAAACACCATGACATTTAATTCTATTTTGCTATAATTAGGAAATACTAACATATTACTCAATGTTGAAGAACTGAAAACAAGAAAAATCAGGAATGAAGAATTTAAACATAATATCTACGCAAGTGCATAGCATTGATAGGTTCTTTAAGAGGCGTACCGTCTACATCCGCTATTTTGTAAGCACTTGATCCATAATCTTCAATAACGATGTATGGTCCAAGCCAATTAGGACTAAATTTTCCCTTTTCTGCAATTAAGGCATTCACATTGCACTGATTCTCATAGAGGACTAAGTCACCTACTGAGAAGGAATGTTGAATAACCTTATCATTATAGCTTCGTTGTAGAGTTTTGTGATACGCTTGAATATGCTCAAGAGCGTTTATATGCTATTCATCAAGCATCTCAAGCTGTTGAAGTCATTGTTCTCTATAAGAATCGTCATCTACTATACCCTTGAGAGAAACCCTAAGTGATGGAATCTCTAACTCTAAAGGCATAATAGCGTCAGCACAATAAACAAGATTATAAGGAGTAGTTCCTGTAGCAATTTGTACACTCATTTGGTAGGCCCAAAGAGCATAGATTAGCTGATTACTCCAATCCTTACCATGCTTATTCACGGTTTTGCAAAGGATTTGTTCAATTATCTTATTGGATGATTCGGCTTGACCATTTGATTGAGGATAGTATGGTGTAGAAAATCAATGTGTGATATGATACTTCTCGAGGAATTTCTTCACGTCCTTGTTCTTAAATGATGTCCCATTATCTAAGATTATAGTGGAAGGTATCCCAAATCGAGAAATGATGTTTTCTAGAAGAAATTGACAAATCACTTCAGCAGTGGTAGAGCGAAGGGGAATAGCTTCTACCCACTTCGTAAAGTAATCTGTTGCAGTTATAATGAAGGTGTGTCCTTGAGATGAAGGAGGAGAGATTTTACCAATGAGATCCAAACCCCATGTGGAGAAAGGCCAAGAAGCTACTTGAGAATGAAGTTCTTGGGCAGGAGCATGAATCAGATTATTATGTTGTTGACATTGATGACATTTCTTAACAAATGAAAAAGAATCCTTCTGCATAGTTTGCCAATAGTATCCCATACGAAGTAATCTTTGAACCAAGGATTTTCCTCTGAAATGCCCCCCACAGGCACCTGAATGCGCCTCTTCAAGAGCAACGGGGATTTCCAATTTGTTAAGACAGCGAAGGAGAAGGCCATCATAACCCCTTCGGTAAAGGACATTAGAAAGGATGATATACCTAGCAGACAGCTTGCGGATTCTAGCCCTAGTGTTTCTATTAGCGGAATCAGGAAAGGTACCATCAGTCAAATATCTTACGATATGCGAATACCATTCGTCTGAATCTACAAAGTCACAACATGTTACCAAGCTAGAATCGTCTACAATAGCTAGAGAAATAAGGTTGTGAATAAAAAATTTAAGATCAACCACAGGGTCCTCTAAAGATACAAGAGAAGCCACACATGCCATTGCATCCGCATGTTGATTATCTTTTCGAGGAACAGGTTCCATGGTATAAGAATCGAATTTTTGTAATAAAGAGATAGCAAGATCTTTATATTGTGATAATTTGTCTTGTTTTGCTTGATACAATCCTGTTACTTGTCTTATAATCAATTGAGAATCTCCATAAATATGTATGTGCTTTATATTCAGAGCTAAGGCTGCTTTTATTCTGGCTATAAGAGCCTCATACTCAGCAATGTTATTGGTACATAGGAAATTTAGACGATAGGATAAGGGAATAGATTTCCTTGTAGGAGAAATCAGAACAACACCTGCCCCCGATCCCGTACGACACTTAGAACCATCAAAGTATAATTCCCAAGTTTCATCTTTCTCTATAGAAAGAATGAAGTCATCGGGGAAAGACTCAGAATTGGGGAAGGAGAAAGGTGAAGGGGCCTCAACTAAGTGATCGGTCAATGCTTGCCCTTTAATTGCTCTTTGTGAAACAAATTTAAGGTCAAATTCAGTTAACATCATAACCCACTTAGCTAGGCGTCCTGATAAATCAGTTTTAGAGAAAAAATGCTTCAAAGGATCAAACTTTACCATGACATGGACTTTTGAATTTAAAAGATAATGTCTCAATTTCTGAGTCGCAAACACCAAAGCCAAGCATTGTCTTTCTATCGCAGAATAGCGGGTCTCATAATTGAGTAAGGTACGACTTATGTAATAAACTGGACATTCCTTACCATCTTTATCATGTTGTGCCAACAATGTTGCGAGAGCATGAGAGGAAGCAGCTGTATACAGAAGGAAAGGTTTAGAAGGTTCGGCAGGTTGAAGAATGGGAGGACTAGCCAAATACACTTTTAAATCTTCAAATGCTTGCTGACAATCTTCGTTCCATTGAAAAGTGATATCCTTTTTAAGAAGTTGAGTAAAAGGAAAGGTACGATCTGCAAGTTGAGATACGAACCTACGAGTGGCTTGAATCTTTCCTTGTAAGCTTTTAAGTTGAGACACATTTCTAGGAGGTGGCATGTTGACAATAGCATCTATTTTCTTAGTGTCCACCTCAATCCCACGATGCGAAACTATGAATCCTAATAGTTTTCCACTATCCACACCGAAAACACATTTTCGGGGATTCAAGCGCATGTGATATTTATGAACTCTTTCAAAGATTTGACGAAGGATTTAAATATGATCTATGTGAAGAATAGATTTGGCTAAAATATCATCAACATAATCCTCTAAAATCTTATGCATATAATCATGAAAGATAAGGGTCATCGCTCGTTGATAAGTTGCACCGGCATTTTTAAGTCCAAAAGGCATCATTATCCAACAAAATGTACCCCAAGGAGTGGTGAAAGTGGTTTTAAATTGATCTTGAGGGTTAATGAAAATTTGATTGTATCCTGAAAAACCATCCATGAAGGATAACAAGGCATGTCTTGCCATAGAATCAACTATCATGTCAATGTTGGGAAGGGGAAAATCATCTTTCAAGGAAGCCTTATTCAAATCTTGAAAGTTGGTACACATCCTTATTTTGTTGTTTGGTTTAGCCACAACGACAATATTTGAAATCCATGGGGAATAGTCAATAGGGCGGATAAATCCAGCCTCCAATAACTTTTCAATCTCAGCCTTAACAAGCAGAGCCACCTTAGGATTCATTTTTCGAATCTTTTGTTTCACGGGCTTAGCATCGGGAACTAAGACAATGTTATGAGTGACAATCTTAGGATCTATACCAGGCATATCAGAGTATGTCCAAGAAAACATCTCAGGGAATTCATGCAATAAATCTTCATATTGTTTTTGTTCCTCTTCATCCAAACATTTTCCAATTTTAATAACTTTCTCTTTATTGCAAGGGTCCATCTTAACATCAGTGGTGTCACTTATGAGAAGATTACTTTGTTGAGGAGTATCCTTTAACTGAGGGAATTCTTTCACAATCTCATCATTATCGATCTCTTTTCCAAAATAGGCTTCAGTGTTCAAACAATAAGGGAGTCCCCTATTGTGATGATAACGAGGAAGAGTGTCATAGGCTCCCAAAAATTCAGCTAAAGCATCATCGGTAGGGAAGACATCCAAAGCACAGTCACCCGAAGGATCCCCATCAATATACTCAGGGTGTTGCATTGATAGAGATGTAGAAATAGTATTAACACTAATGCATGGTCTTTTAGAAGCTTTAGTACATTTGCAGGGATTATAGCCAAGTCCAAAGGCATAATTGTGAAAATTAGTCTCTAGAGGAACTTTTATCCCTTGTTCATGAGCACCACAACCTTTTCCATGATACCCATGCTTAGCAAAAATGCAAAAACCACGACCATAACGATCAGCCATTTCAGAAAGAGGAGGTGGTTTTTCATAAGACAAAGAATCAAACTCTTCATAATTTGAGGTATGAGGAGAAGAAGTTTGAGAAGCGGCCACAAAATTATTACTCATAGGTTCAGGTAAGATTGATTGATTTTTAGCTTCTTCCTTCTTTTCAACTTTAAGCTCTCTAGAAGGAACCTTATATTCACCCACAAAGGTGGGATTGAAATCAAGAGATCCCTAATCGTCTTCTACGAGAACCTTCTCAGGATCAAAATCCTTCTTATATGTAGATTCAAGTTGAGAAGAATCTTCTTTAGGAGCTCCAGACTTATCCAAAGAATTTTGATCATCAGAGAGCGAAGACTCATCAATAAGTATCTTGTTTAAAGAGTCATCACTAGATGAGGATGGCTTAGAAGAACCCCCTTTAGAAGTAGATGTTTGTAGACAAGCTTGGAAATTAGTGTCACCTATCAAGGTATATGTCTTATTGTTATAGATAAATATAACTTGTCTATGCAATGTAGAGGGGACAACTTGCATACTGTGAATCCAAGGCCTCCCTAATAACAAGTTGTATTTTAAATTTCCCGACATAACATGGATAGGAGTAGGCAAAGTAACAAGTCCCACTGTGAGAGGTAGGGTGATAATACCTAATGAAGTCTTAGCCACATTGTCAAAGCCTCGAATGGGATGAGAATCAGGCTCAATGAGAGATGTATCCACATTAATTTTATGCAATAGATTGATGCTACACACATTAAGGCCAGAGCCATTATCTACTAGTGTTCGTCTTATAGCAGTATCTTTCATGATAACCACAATCATCAAGAGATCATATTGTTGTTGAATTTCACTAGTAGGCAACTCATCTTGGGTAAACACAATTTGAGCTTTAGGATTCATCACAGAGTTAACCAAAGATGCTATATTACTCGATGTATTCGGTGGAGGAACATTCAAATCTTTCAAGGCATCTTGTAACATTCCATGATGAGTGGAAGAAGTTTGAATCAAATCCCAAAGGGATATCTTAGCAGGGGTAGCTTTAAGTTGTTCTATGAGATCATATTCCTTACCCATAATTTGTGAAATATGGGGAGCTTGTGGAAGAATTGGTTGAGGATTAGGAAGAGAAACTGGAATAACAAGAGGAGGATTAGGCTGCCTATTATTTCTGGTGTGATAAGTATGGGCAACCGCATGATAACTCTCTCTAGTTATTTGCTTGGCATAACTATAAGGACTTATAGGTTTTCTTCCTTGCACGGTGATAATTGGTTTATTCGGGGTACGAAAGGAATCATGATCATACCCTCCTTAGACAGTAAGGAGAGGTGATTTAGGAACTTGAAAGGTGGGAGAAAGATAAGCACCTTGGACTTCAAAGAGAGGCTTATTATGCTCATTCAAGTTTATCATGTTAACCAGTTTAGAAGTCTTGTTCTTGTTTAAAGATTTCGATAAAGCCACAAAGTCATCAAGAGCATCATCCAACAAAGCATGATCATGTTGATTAAAAGGTTTATCTTTTGATTCAAAAGGAGACATCTCCTCATAGAGGGGATTATTGAACACAACCATGTTACTAGATTTAGTGGAAGAGTTGATAGGAATGTACCCTTGAGAGGAACCATTCGACTTATCTTTCTCATCACATCTAAATGGCATAGTAACAAGGTTTATGAGTTTTTGGTAAAATGAAGGTTTAGCATCTTTAGGGTTTAAAAACTCATCTAAAGCTTCATCTAATTCATCTTGGCTATACTCATAATAATCATCAAAAGCATGAACATTTTGCAAATAAAAATCTGACATTTTGAAATAAAGGTTGCATAAAACTGAAACACACAATGCAAATAAACACACTTTTTTTTTTCTTTTTAATGAAACATGAAATGAAAACACACTAAATCTAGATCTAGATCTAACAAATGCAATGCAAGAGGAAGCAATGATAGATTCACGTCGGGTTCACCAAAATGTGGAGGAGAAAAAGCAAGACTAGGTTAACATGCCCTAATCCTACCTTTTGACACACATTACGGAATACGAAAGAGCCTAGAGGTATCACACAATTGGCTATTAGGATTTCTATTCCTTTGTTGAAATTGGAAGATCAAATGATGCAAGTTCAAACCCTAATCCCAAAATGCAAGTATGAACTAATAACAAGATTGCAGAATTGAGATTAAACAATGAACAACTGTAAACACAAGGACAAAATGAGAATGCAGATGCGTACTTAGAGTCAAAATATGATTGAAAATGTTCAGGATGGGGGCGCAGGCACCACTGTCCTGATTCTGTCCCGAAAACTGCACCTAAAACTGCTGTTTTGCACTATGGAAAACTGTCGGAAATGTCGAAAAACACTGTCTGTCAGGAGGACCAGGGTGCCCAGCGCCTCTGTCCCAGGGACCAGGGCACCTAGCGCCCCTGTCCTGGCAGGACCAGGGTGCCCAGCGCTCCTGTCCAGGTCTTTTGCTCTGTAGTTTGATGTGGAGTGCTGTCTCGACCTGCTCTTCCTAGATCTGTCACCTGCAGCGTCGTCCGAGTCCCGAAACCTACACTTATATCTGAAAATGGTATGGGTGGCTATATAGGGTTTTGCCTTAGTCAAACCCCCACTTCAGTGATTTCCACCTCCACGAATAGCCAAGTTGTTTTGTAAAATGTATTGTGTGTGTAGACCTAGTGTGTGTGCAAGGTCCTAAAATGCAAGAAAGAAAACTAGAGCAACCTAATCAAACATGTCTTGTCACTGTTATTCAAATGAAAGATATTACCTCTAGTCTGATTACCGGTTACAATTTCTAAACCAGTTCTATTCATAATTTTGCATTTACCATTCTTAAATTGTAACTGAAAACCTTTTTCAACTAATTGACCAACACTCAAAAGATTATGCTTTAATCCTTCAACATAGAAAACATTGTCAATGTTATGCTTACCATCAAGAGATATTGAACCCTTATCTTTGATTGAACAAGCTTTGCCATCTCCAAATCTTACTAGACCTCCATTGTACTCCTAAAAAGTTAAGAATTTACTTTTGTCACCAGTCATGTGATGTGAGCATCTTGAATCAATGATCCATTGATCCTTAGTTTCAATTCTAGTGGCCAAGGCCTGTTCTACCGATTGTAGTGCAGGTGCCGGTTGATCTTCTATTATAGCAACAAAAACCCATCCATTGTCTGTCCGATCCTCATTAGAATCATCAGTCACTCCTTCATCAGCAACATAACAAGATTTGTCCTTATTCTTCTTGAATTTGTATCTTTGATATTCAGGGTTGAGTTTGTATGTCCTTCTAGCTTCTTCTCTTAACCTAACATGTCTATCGGGGCATCTTGAAGCCATATAACCAATTTTATTTTAGTTAAAACATTTAAAGGGTACTTTACCTTCACACTTACTTCCAACTGGACCTTTAGGCATTTTTCTTGCAAATAGTGCTTCAAGTTGTTCAAGTTCTTCATATCCTCTCCTGCTTTCTTCAAGTTCTTTTGCATAAAAGGCTTTCCAATCAGACTTGTCAAATGATGGTGCAGATGATGTTGATGCTTTAAAAGCTAAGTCTATTTTTATAGTAGCAGTAGGACCAAACTCCTCAATTTCAAAGCCTAATAGTTTTCCAATCAATGTATCCCTAGTTACTGATGTGTTAGGCATTGTTATAAGCTTATTTATTGTACTAACTTTCATTTTATATGCCAGTGGAAAACCTCTTAAAACTTCTGAAAAAATTTCATCTTCACTTAAGGTTCCTCCACAACATTTAATACCCAAAACAATTTCATTTACTCTTTCCATAAAAGCAGAAATTCTTTCATCCTCTTCCATTTATAGACTTTCATACCTGACCTGGAAGCTTTCAAGTTTTGCAATTTTGATTCTGGAATCTCCTTCATTTAGTGTTTCCAAGTGGTCCCAAATAGCTTTAGCAGTAGACCTATCTAATAATCCCATGATTTGTTGATCTGATAGAGTGCTTAAGAGTGCTTCTCTTGCCTTGCAATCATTCTCCTCATCTTTAGTTAGATTTGGTTGATTAGGCTGACTTATAGTAGGAGTAGTGTATCCATTTTTTGTTACATCCCAGATGTCCTTTCCAATGCAATTCAGATGTGTCTCCATCTTGATCTTCCATATGCCATAGTTGGTTCCATCAAGTTTAGGACTGTGCTTCCTGAAATAGTTAATAGACATTGGATCTCCTTAAGTTGTTAAACTTCTACAAAAGAGGACTAGGCTTTGATACCAATTGTTAGGTCCCTGGGACAACTAAGAGTGGGGGGGGTTGAATCAGTTGTCTTAATAATAATAACCCCAAAAAAACTTAATCAAATTACTGCTTAATACCAGTGAATTAGTCTGTTATACTGGTGACCAGACTTAATAGATAAATGCAATACCGGTGAAGATTAATGCATGAAATTAAAACACAAAGTCATCCACAACACATAACACCAATATTTGTATGTGGAAACCCTGTAAGGGGGAAAACCATGGTGGGAAACCTTACCCACAATCAGATGATACTACTACACATAGTAAGTGTACATAAATGAGGTCTGCACATGTAGAAAGGCCGAGCACCTAGAGCTCACTACTCAAACACATAAGGGAAGTCACACTGACTTACAATTGGATGGTTAAATCCAATAATAATGTACTGCACAAAATAGCATCTTCATATGCTGGATTTAGTACCGGTGTAGTTCTGATATGCTTTCACAAAAACCTAGCTTCATCTTCAAATGATTTCTGCGTGTGTAGCTCAACTTAATCTCACATATACCTTCTCACAAAACCTTCTTCACATACCCACGTTGATCTTACAATTAAGTCTTTACATTTATACAATAACCTAGGACCAATTTTAGTAGGTCAACTTTGCAAGAAATTACAATAAAATATTTTATAGACAAAACAAATATCCGATGCAATAACCAATTGAACATGTCAGCTTAATGCATTTACAACATTAATTAATCATCTCCATAGCATGCCGTGCTGATCTAGAAAAGATAAACCTACCGATGTAACCATGGATCTATTTGTTGGTAACAACAAATATGCAAATACAAATATTCCAATAAACAATTCTCCAAGATAAGATGTCTGAACAATGTCTTCAACATTACCAAGTGTTTTCCAAGTCATTCCAAGTGTCGGTGATCATTATTTCCTGCCGATGTACCATATACTAGTGACTCTGCAAAAGTCACTTGCTTGCCGGTGAATGTTGCTGGATCTCCAAAGTGCTAGAGTTTTAGTAGGTGTTGACATCAATGACAAAACCATACCAAAATACCAACATCCACTTTGAACTTTCATTATACTATGTACATAAGTAAGAATCTCTCAAAAATTTAAAGTTAGAAAAGACATTTTGATAGGGTGGCTTAAACAAGACCCTTTCCTTTTCCTTTCAACTTTGAACTTTCATTATACTATGTACATAAATATGAATCTCTCAAAAATTTAAAGTTAGAAAAGACATTTTGATGGGGTATCTTAAACAACGCACACTAACCTTTTTGACTTTGGTGGGCCCATTTTCCTACCATTAATCATTCAACGGTCCTCCTTATTTACTTCAGCTACTATTCTACCAGATCCTATGCATTCAATTTAACATTAAAGAAAAAGACAACAAACTCAATAATTTAATAATAGTTATCGGTCACATAAATTAGAGAACTTTCTTCACATTTACCTATAGTTGTAGTATAGGTAAAAACATTCAAATCAAATTATAATATTGTATGTTTTGTATATATGCTTTTTTGATAAGCCATAAAGATGATTTAGTAGTTTTATGTATTATTGTTTGAGATGTTTATTATTTAGTATTATATTTATTTAAATAATATTTTATTATGTAAGATTACAATTTATATATAATTTAAAAATAAAAACTTAAATAAAAATAAAAACAAAAGTTATTGATATAATGAAACTTATAATTCAATATAATTAATTATTATATGGATTTTTTTAATATCATCTTTTATTTTATTTTTTTGAAATTTCTTAAAATTGAACTTACACTCTCTTAAAGGTTAACTTTACCCCTCTTATAAACAACCTAATTGAAATATCATGTTGCGTCTCTAAAATGCTCATGCTATGAAATTTTTCTCATTAGCTATATAAGTTTCTATATTTTTACAAATCATTTCAAGAATATTAAGTTGTGAGGTAGCAAATGGAAATGATTGACTAAAGTTGATTTCATTTATTAACAACTTGCATCCATATAATTTTTTCTTTTAAAAATTAATATATGAGAATCCCAGAAAAAAAGGTTTTCTTAGCTTGGATACAAAACCATACATAATAATTCCAAAAAAATTCAGACATATCTAGTGATAATTGATGAGATAAATTATGCTACTCCACTCTTTCTCTAGTTCTATAAGTTATCTTCCCAGGATTTCTATGGAAAAAATCAAATATTAGTAAAACATGTGTAAGAATTTGTTGAAAATAGCCAAGATCAAGAGCTCAATGAATAACACAATAGAGAGACAAAATAGATCAATAAGAATAAATTGTATTCTAATAAAGATGCAAAATAAGATCAACTAGATCATTACATGCAATGCAGATGTGCCTGCTTATAAAGGAAAGGCCATATGGACATGTGAGCACACAATCATGACATGTGACTCAATGAGAAATAAGGGTAGGTAAGAATAGGTAGGGGAAGGTAGGAGAAATAGTATAATATTTCACAAGAGGTAGATCACCCATCAAATGTTGAATGTAACAACAAGATAAGACCACAAAAAGTGGAAATTCACCTACATACATCATCCCTATGTGCACACTTCCTAAGTGTGTCATATGCAAACTATTATGATATGCATTATCCTAAGTCAACTTAAGTAAGGTGTAATTATGAGACATAATTTGCACCACCCCCTTAAGTGAAACTTAGGGGAATGCACTTAAGCTAACAATGCAAGATGGGTCCCGGCTATGAGGCCATGTTAGGTACCCATGTACAAATGAAAATGCATGCAAACCAATGTAGTCTTTTACAAACAAAAAGAGAGAAAAAAAACCCAAATGGGAAAACTCCCCTCCAAAAGACAGATGAAAAAATACAATTCTCTCAAAGAAGTATGAGAAGGACAAAACCCCATGTGAGGAAAAATCCCCCCATATGAGATAAGAAGAGAGACCATGAAGCCCCCACTCCATGTAGAATCTTCACCAATGGTAGAAGCTCAAAAATGAATGAAGAAACTGCTCCACGATCATCAAACAACATTCCTCCCATTAGGAAGAAACAAAACCAATGGTGTGCACATCAAGTCTCCCCAATCATGAAGGGAAGATGTAGGAAAAAAAACTCAAGATGTATGGAGTTGTTGAAAACTGCTCAAGTGTCCCCATGTCAATGCTAAAAGTTACCCCCTCCACATCAGGTGTATTGATCCACAATGTTGATAAAGACACTCCAAGATCTAGTGAATATGAACGTAGAACAAGATCCAAAGACTCACATGTCTCCTCTAAGGATAAAGAGACCTCCTCCAAATTTTGTACATAAGTATCCACAATCATGTCAACCTTGAAAGAATGATCATGTAGATAATGAAAAAGAGAGTCAGAGTGTTTCCTCACAACAATTGAAGAAGGATCATCTTCATCAAAGAGAAGATAAATGTCATCAATGATGTCCCCCAAATCTGCAATGTAGGACTCAACAAACAAACTTACAATGTCTGTCGAGTAGTTATCCCATGGAACTGAAGTTGGAAGACAAGGTATGCCCTACTGTACTAAATAACAAGAAGGCAAAACTGTTGTAATATTTTCATCATCAGGTGCAAGAGGTGATGTGATATTAATAGGAGGAGATGAAATGCTAGTCTCAAGAATGGGGTCACATGTGAGAATCCTGAAGTTCAAGTACCCAAAATTCTCCTCAATAATGAAATCATCATAAGAAGTGTGATTAACATAGGAAGAATTAACCTCATCAATAGGACCAAAATATGAAAAGGTATACAACTGAGATGCATGATTAACCACCCCAGTTGTAATAATAGCTCTACTCTCCAAGTCTCTAATGATAACTGAATTAGGTGTGAACTCCATAGTTTTCCTTGTTACCCCATGAGTGATCTTATAGATGGAAATAAAATTGTTTGTCAAATGGGGTACACACAACACATCATTGGAGGAGTTATCCCTAATGGAAATATATCCTTTCCCAATCAAATCCATGTATGTATGATTTCACATCAAAATTTGTGGCATGTTGCAAGGAACAAATGAAGAGAACATAGACTATGAAGATGACATATGATGAGAAGCTTGAGAATCATGACTTGTAGTAGAACAAAGAGCTTGTCATTTATTTGTCCCAAAAGTTTGATCCTTCCCTTTATCCTTTTTCTTTGGAAGAAGAAGCCAAAGTAGACATTCTAGAAGGCAAACTAATTTTATTCTTCTCAAGAAGATGTTTCAATTCATCAATATCCTTCTTGTAACAATGTTGTTAATCATGTCTCGACTTCTTGCAATATGCACAAAAAAGATTGTCCTTATATGATTTCCTCTTAGGTGAGGATGTAGAATCACTTTGTTGTGGTGAGGATGATTATGCTCCATCTTGTTGTGTCTTTGGCTTAGACTACTTTGGTTCTTACCTTTTCCTTGATTACTTTGATTCCCTTTATTAGCCAGAAAATCTTGTGACTTTGAAGACTTGAGAATCCCCATCTTCGTCAACTTAGATTGCTCAAGTATCAACATCTTCGTGAATGCATCAAATGATGGTGGAGTGTATGAGAAACTTTGAACCAATAATTGGGCATGAAAGTTAGAAACAAAGGCTGCATACTCCGATGAAATCTTGTCCAACAAGTTTTAAACCAATGGAGCATCTTTTTTGTCAATGTCACAATCCTTAAGCTTTTCTCTTAGCTCATTTTCTTTTGTGACATAATCTTGGATTGTATCAAAATCCTTGGGATCGAATGTTGTGAGTTCACCATCAAGATTGTATCCATTTATCCCATCAACTTGACCTTAAGATTTGGCATAAATATCCCAATCCTCTTTAATTGTAGTACACTTCTCAATATGAAAAAAGAGGTCATCTGATACATACTCTCTCAATGTTCCAAGTGCCATATAATTTTTAGTGAGCCATTCAAATTGAATATTAGGATCATCCTTAGGATCAAGTGGTGTTGTTATTGTTCCATTTACATAATGAATGAGTCAATATTTCCATAAGCTTACTCCATGCATTAATTTCCCATGATGCATAATTATTTGGAGTTAAAAGTTGAAATTTATGAGAGCCCATAGCACCAAATGAAAAACACAATAAAGCAAGAGGCAAAATCACATAAGACACCCCCCCAAATTACTTAATCAGAGAACTCCCACACCCCCCCACCCCAAAATGATGATTTGGCACTTTATATATAGTGAGATTACAATGGCCACTTGCAAAACAAGGCAAGGTGGAATTTCTAATTTCAAAAGATAACTACCTCAAATAGGTTGGAAGAGACTCCAACAAACTCTACATGAGATCTAAGATAAGATCCAAGAAAGTAAAGAGTACCAAATAGGCCAAAAATGACCAAATATTGAAAGTACAATTTCTATTCAAAATGGTGAAAATCTGATAGCACCACATGAAAGTAAATGAAAAATTATGCACTTTCAAAGAAAATGGCACCTAAAAAGGAGTTCGTCTGAGCCTGAACAAAGCCTCTGAAGTTGCAAAATTGAGGATTGGACAGGTACAGTTGTGAAAAACTAGAAATTGCGAAAACCGTCCACCAAAATTAGAAAAATCCACCACCACTATGAAGAGCATGAAAAATTAGCCCAAATAAACAAAAAATTGTACGAAAAAAGGAGATAAAATGAGAAAGTTATGGGCCTCCAAAGTTGGCCTACAAAATCAAAAATCTCATTGAGAGGGGGCTGAAATTTTAAAAAAAAAGATGATGCAATACTATTATCATCATTTTATGGGCTTAAATTTGATGCTCATTTGTCCATCAAATGAACTTCATACCCCTATTGCGTGGCATGTCCATACCATATGGAAGATGATGTGGTCAAATAGAAAGATGACACGTGTCAAAGACATGTAGTTTAAATACGCTACGTGGTTGAATGTACAACAACCATGTGTGAGCATCAAAAGATGTCGGGTGGAGCCAAGTGCCGACCGAGGTGGAGCAGCGTTGTAGGAGGCAACATAGTAGCTAGTTAGGGGTCTTTGCCAGAAAAGTAGCCTAGAACAAGTAGTTGGCGAGACCTGGAACAAGAGTTAGAAACGGCCTGACCGAGGTTGTCAGAAGACTGAGAGGCCTGGGAAGTGGAGCGGCGGTGCTGGAAAGGAGGGAGCCCGACAGAGAAGGGTCACAGGAGTAGTGTCTGACGATAGCAGTTGTCGTAGAGGTTGTTGTGGTCATCGAGAAGTGCAGATGGTACTGGAGCTGACTGGAAGATGCATATGAGAGCCACAGATGGTATGGGAGCCTGTAAGGAATAAATGCGGGTAGAGTCCATTGTTGGGGTGAAAACCCCAATTTTTTAAATAATATAAAAAAATTACAAATAATTTAAACAATTGTGAAATAAAATATGGAATGTTTGAAATAGATTAACAGAAAAAAAAAAAAAAAAATTATTTTTTTAAAATAAATCGTATCGTACACCCAAATTAGGCAATGTTTTCCTCCAAGGCTTGAAATTCACTTTTCATCAAATATAGGTAAATTTATATTCAAAATTCATGGAAACAGCCTCCTGGACGCAACGGTAAGGTCGAAATTGCCATAGGATCTTCCCAAATGTGAAAATCCCCAAATCTAAAAAATGAATTTAAAAATGAATTTACTCCAAAATATCTCCAAATAGACTACTTAGTGAAGCCCCAATGGCTCTAATACCATGTATAAAAATAGCCAAGATCAATAGCTCAATGAATAGCACAATAGAGAGACAAAATATATTGATAAGAATAAACTATATTCTAATCAAGATGCAAAAATAAGATCAACTAGATCATTACATACAATGTAGATGAGCTTGCTTATAAAGTCAAGGCCATATGAATATGTGAGCACCCAATCATGACCCGTGGCTCAATGAGAAACAAGGGTAGGTAAGAAAAGGTAGGAGAAACAATATAATATTCCAAAAGAGGTGGATGACCCACCAAATGTGGAATGTAATAACAAGATAATACCACAAAAGGTGAAAATTCTCCTACATACATCATCCCTATGTGCACACTTCCCTAAGTGTCTCATATGCAAACTACTATGAGATGCATTATCCTAAGACAACTTAAGTAAGGTTTAATTATGAGACATAATTTACACCAACAACATGTTATGCTCATATCCTAATGTTTGTTAAACATTCTATCCACACATATTTAAACTCATTCAAGGTGGCGCCTTTGAGGCAATTTGTTTACAAATGAATGCAAGCACATTTCATTAATTAATAAATTTTGTGGACATGGCTGCAAGGTGGGTTGTCATAGCTACAGGGTGAATAGGTGTAATAAATTAATGTACAAAGATTCATTTTGATTAATTAATACATCCTATGTGAACACACCATGAGAGAAAAGTTTCTAGTTCCGATGTTCAATAAAAGTTGCTAGTGTGAGAACTCTTAAATCAAGAGGCTATCGGCTAATAAACCTAAATATTCTTGTTGCATGCATAATTTTTTTTTTTTCAGGCAACGTGAAAAAAAGATCAATATGAAACTTTTCTGACCTTGGTAACAATTTGTTGGCATGTGAATTGTGCAATCCGGTGAGAGTTCCTCCTATAGTATAATCGATATTATGAAAATAGCTTCTACAATCATTGGTGGATTTATTTCTTCCCAATGGAAGGAATATTATTTGTAGTAAATGTATTGTTTTTGGTCTTTAAGCACTCAATATTGTTACAAAAGTTACTTTTGTATATTCTAAACTTTGAACTCTATATCACAAACCCTACTTTTAACCACAAAACCCTAGATCTACAATGAAATTTGAAACACATCAATGAATAACCATTAAACATGCAAATTCATCAAATAAATCAAATGATACCTTTACACATTCAAATGGATTTAATCTTGACTATTCTCTTATCTTCATTAATCTTGTTTTTGATGTTGCTATCATATTTTTATTCTTTTAGAAGAGCTCAATGGGGAATGGATGTGGTTGTGATGATGTAAGTGCTATGATGCAAAAGGCTAGAATGGTTTTGATAGAATGTAAGTATGCTTCCAAGGTTGCTATATGGAAAAAGGGAGGAAGAAGCCTCTTATATAGAGAACATATTAAAAACAAAGGGATAGGATTAAGAGGTAAAAGAGAAAATGGCCAGCTAGGATTAAAGGATAGGTAGAGGAAATAATAAAATAAAGGAAGTGGTTAGGAACAAATTAAGAGATGTATGCAACTTGTCATGTATGAAAAACTTAAATGAATTAATTAAATAAAGTAAATAATTTATTTAATTAATAGAGGAAAGGGTTGCGTAAATTAAATAAACAAATAAAATATTTATTTAATTAGACTATAATAATTTTAGGTGTCTACAACTTCTTAGAGGGTATTTAGAATATAGTACATCAGCTCTCTCTTATGGAGGGGTCTCCATTATGTATTTGTGATGGAGTTGGATGTTTTTGATCCATCACTTACACATATTTTCTTTATCTCTTCTCGAGAGGTGTTTACTCCCACTAAGTATTTATCCTTTACTCCTATTATATGAGACAATTTATTTTTAATAGATACTTTATCAAGCCTTGTTACTAAGACCCGCCTTTCTCTTTATCTTGTGTGTGTAGCCTCCTTAAGTTGCAGTTATGGGGGGATAGGTATTAGTGTAAAATTATATTTACATTATCATGTGTTAATTAGGGAGTCATTAATTAAGAATTTATTTTCCTTTTATAAGTTGCAATCTTATCACTTAGGATAAAATTGAGTTATTAATTTTCTTATTTATATGGATGCATATCATATTTTAATTTTTAAATTATGACATTAATGCTTATGAATTGCATTTGATTGCATCTTTATGCTTGTTTTCTATTTTTCTCTCTTGTAGAAGAAAAGTTGCAGAGATTTCTAGTTCAAACAATTACCATCATTGAAAAATTCTTAATAGTGTTTTAAAATATTTATGAAAAGTAATCTAAAAACTTCAATGAAAAATAATTAAGAATTAAGGAAAAAATATTTATGTAATAAATTATAATTTATAAACCTCTTAAATTTAATATTATGAGAATGTAACATTAAAATGTCATTACTTACAATATATGATTTTAAAAATATATAAAATTAGAAAATATTTACATATTAAATATTTTGTTTGTAATGGGATAAACCAACCAAACTTATTTTAATCTCTTTGCATTCATTCAATTGAAAAAGAAAAAGAAAAAAAAAGGAAAGAAGTTTACGAAGGCTGTATTGCAAAGGTTCGACAAAGGGAATAAAGAGCACGGCCCACAAGGGACTATATTTTCCAAGATGCCTTGAATTCTTTTGTAAATTATTGGAGCTGTACCAAAAAGTTGAGAAGACCTAAGATGATGACGGTTTCGGCTTTACAATATCTAGGAATGAGGGAAGATGATGAATGAGTTCAAAAATTAAGTCAGGTTGCACAAGTTATTATATTTAGCGTTGATGCTTCAGATAAGTGTGGTCTTTTTCAGCAAGGTTTGTGGACTTCTCTCAGAAGTTCTTGTTGGTAAATTTTTATATTTGTATAGGCAAGCATATTGATTGGGTTAAAGCAATGGAAGAAGAATTGAACTAATTAGGTTAAAGCAATGGAAGAAGAATTAATATGCATAGGGACCTTCCTAGAGAATTTCTTAAAAGGCACAACTATAAGGACATTCCAATAATTAGGCACATAATAGAAATAAAGAGACAGCCTCAAGTGGTAACTCCTAGTGTGGGGGGTCGGTAAATGAACAAAAATGGACCCATCAGGTGACAACTTAAAACTAGGTCACCAATAGATATAAGTCAACTGCAGAATATAACATTGCCTAGGTAAACCAAGGAAAAACCTTATCATCTCTACAATCCTTTGTTAAAACCCTAAAACCTCAGATCTAACACACAAGCATAGGGCAAATAAAGCCAATTTTAAAATCTTCCAGCACATATCTTCTTGATCCGTTAACTAAAATCCATCTTATTTCTCAATATAAATTTTCTCTTGAAACTCACCATTAAGAAAGGCTAACTTGACATCCATCTAATAAACTTTGAAATCTTTGTAAGCAACATAAGCAAGAAAAAATCTAACAACTTCAATTCTTGTCACTGGAGAAAAATTCTCCTCAAAGGCAATTCCTTCCATATGAGAATATCCCTTACAAACAAGTCTTTATTTGTTCCTAACAAATTCACCTTGTTCATCCAATTTTTTTGGAACAGCCATTTAGTTCCAATTACATTTTTATCCTTAGGTTTGGGAACAAGAATCCATGTATTATTATTTTCAATCTAGTTCAATTCTTCTTCCATTGCTTTAACCCAATTAATAGATGTGCCCAACTGATGATGTAAAGCTTGGTTGTCTATCTGCTTCTCTTGAATTAATATGCTTGAAGGTTTGTTTTCCCCTCTCGTCAAGATTCAAGGTGTATACAACTTTGCCTATTTATGTATGAGATATTATATACATAAATGCTTTCATTGTGTTGTTTTCACTAATATTGTTTAAAGTTCTGTAGATTTACATCGAGTTTTATGCAATTTATTTTTCAATTAATATTTTATAATATTTATATTTTTAAAATAAATGTAATTTTATAAATTCTTATATTTTTATGAATGAATATCTTAATAGATATAAAAAATATCTAAAAAATATTTTAAAATCTTTGTTCTTAATAAAAAAACCTGAAGTGTTATAAACTTGTAACTATTGTAGTGAATTTTTTTATAGATTAAATGTTTTTAATATTTTTGTAATTTGATATTGCAATAATATTAGAGAAGAAATTAAATACTCAAGATTGTGTATGCTTGTCAAGCTAAGCTTGTAGTCACGATTCATCATCAAATAGTGGGTGATAAGGACTAACTTATAGGAGTGGGCTTTATCTTTCAATTTCAATTCTACCACACTTAAGAGGGTGTTTCCTAGTGGTCATTAGATGGGTAAATTAAGGATAAATGAAAAGTAATAACCTAGACCATATGTATGTTATAATCTCAAATGACAACCATTGGTCATTCAAGTATAGTTTCTTAACTCAAATATGACAAAAGAGATCTTATTGAGAAAATGAAAACATGTTGTGCATACAACCAATTATCTATATGAAAAAGATTATTCACCTTAAATGAATGCTTTTAACATTTCTTATACATTTGAAACCTAGAATCCATATTAATACAATTATTTGAAAGTTAAATTAGTTTAGGGCTTGCATAAAAGATAACAATAGTTCAAACATTGAATTACAAGTGTGAGGAAGACCTAATTTATTCCCATAGAGCTAAAGAATAAATATAAATGATGATAAAATTGTAGCTTGTTTGATCCCTCACTATATAAATGAATTACCATCCATTAGACAATAGAGTCTACAATTGGAAATAATGAAAAGATATAGATGACAATTGAATTCTAATAGAACAATATATGTACACATACAATACCAAAGAAATCAAATATATGAGTTTCATGGATTTTCTTCAACGATGACATGCTCTTAATACTATAGTGTGCATAAGGCTATGAGTAGTTGTCTTGAGTCTACCTTAAATTGCAATTAAGTTATATAAGCATTAATAAATGTAACTATATAAGTTAGATTGGGTGACATTCAAGGTATAATCATGGCATATGTAGGAGGTAGTCATTAGTTGTTATCATCATATTGAGTATTGTGTTCTTCTTAAAGAATATTGAAGCTATCCCTCTCAAAGTGACAATATTTGGCTTAAAAGGTCAAATTAGGAAGCACGTGTATCTCTCTCAAATTGAAGAATTTTTCCATGCTTTTTGAAGTGTCTCTTAAAGATCATTTAAAGCTACTATGTTCTATATTTGAAGCATTTTGGAGTTGATCTAGAGGTACGATGTTACTATATTTCTACTAAGTTCACTTGCAAGGCTACTAATGAATTCCTTGGAGAGTTTTTTGAGATGTGAGATATAGGTCCAGTTAAGTAACATTTAAAAGTTAGATTAATTTGATTTATTTGGAGTAGTTTATTGTGAAAAATATTTTGGTTTCATCATGGTGAGGCCTACAATAAGAGGAAAATATAATCTTATCACAACTTGAAAAATCCAAACAAGGATGATATACTAATTGAGGAAATTCATTCTATTTATCTATTGAGTCTATCAAGGAAGCAAACATCAAGATTTAGCATAATATTTTATTATTATCAAAATGAATTGATTCTCTTATGAGTTATGTGGAATCTAAGGAATATTTTTCACATAATAATAATTGGGAAGAAGACATGTCTTTGAAGAGTGTTGGTGTAAATAAATATTCATCATGGATATTATTACACTTTACTTAAGTTAACTTAGGATAATACATCTCTTCATAGTTTCCATTTGAGACACTTAGGGAAGTGTGCACATAGGGATATAGCTTGTAGGAGAAATTCCACTTTTTGTGGTCTTATTTTTCTGTTACACTCCACATTCGGTGAGTCATCCACCTCTTGTGGAGTATTATATTATTTCTCCTACCCACCCCTAGTATTTCTTACCTACCCTTGTTTCTCATTGAGCCACATGTCATGATTGTGTGCGCGTACATCCATATGGCCTTGCCTATATAAGCAGGCTCATATTCATTGTATTGGTTAATCTAGTTGATCATTTGCATATTGATGAGAATACAATGTGTTCTTGTCATACTTTCATCTCTCTTTTATGCTTTTCAATGTGCCCTTGAGCTTGGCTAAATCTCACAAAGGGACATGATCCTTTTAGAACTAACTTGGATGTCAAAATGGGTCATCACCCAAATAATTCAATAGCTACCATTCACATGGCATCTCACAAGCCATTACCATTAAAATATCGAGAAACTTGCTCAGCATCCTCTTCAACATGACCAGCTCATATGTTCAGCTGCTAAAACTCTTCGGTGTATTCCTCCACACTACTCTCCTATTGCTTCAATTTTTGCATCTTCTTGAATAGACTAATTTCATAGTTTTGCAACAAGAATTTGGACTTCATATTTTCTACCATCTGATCCCATGATCAAATTTTAACTTTCCCTCTTCGTTGTCTATCCGTTTGTACATGATCCCACCATAGGGATGCATGGCCCTTCAACTTCGTGTGGGCAAACTTAACTTTCTGGTCCTTTTCAATGTTCTCAAACTCTAAATATTTATCCATTTCGTTGATTCAATCCAGCAATTCTTCAACATTCAATCCCCCTTTGTAAGTTGTAGGATCAACCTGGAGCTTAGTGCTCACTTTAGTGAGAGCTCTGAGGAATCTTTCCTCTCCAGGATCTAGTCTAGGTTATTGTCACTAATCTCCTCTGCACAAACTCCTCTTCTTTGAGCCATTTCCATGGTGTCCATTCATGCAATAAGACCTCTAATTGCCTATAGAAGCTCAAGCTCCTCACCTCTAGTTCTTCTTCTTGTTCAACTCCATCCTCTTTAAGCCATGTTGCTTGTAGGTCTTCTTCTTAGCACAATGAACCTACTTTGATACCACTTAATGCAGAACAAAACCTCTAAGTCTTATCAAATGAAGAGGGATTGGAGCCAAACCAAAATAAAATCAATTACTTTGAATATTTTAACAAAGATACAACATAAGAAGGACACCTTCACACACACAATAAGTTACAGAATGATTTTCTAATTCCATTGATTTGGAATTTGTCACACACTCTCTCTAAGGAACAATATCTCTCTGTTCCATGAATCAGCTCTCTCTATTAAAAAATTCCTATTCTACTTCCCCAATATGAAGCTTCCTCTACCGTGAGGATTCCCAACAAAATAAAAACCTCCCTTTTTTTTCCTCTTACACTACCGTTGCTTCCTTCAGACATATGAGCTGCCTTTTGAATCCAAAAAATCTCCTTATTGGATTATGTGTTGCCACTATCATTGCTTCCTTCAGACATATTTCCCTTCTGACAGCCTCCAAAATTAGGCACACAACAGATTAAATGATCCACCCCTACCATGCAGCCTCCACTTCATGAAATACACTAAGAAAAGTTTTAGCCGTTACAAATCTAGAATAATCCAAGATAAGGAAAATGTAACCCCCACCTGCAAAGGAAAACACCAAACAAGAAACTGAAATCCAACATTAAACCAAATTCAAAATTTAGGATGAGGGGAACAAGTCCACCGGTATGCTCCGGCATCAGTATATGACAACTATAGCGACGTCAACTTTAATATTCTTTGTAAAGACAAAAACCCGTCTACTCCAACCGTTGTGCATGAAATTAAAATCAATGATTTAATAGAAGAATGTGCAACAGTTGTAGCATCCAAGCAATGATCATATTCAAATGTAGAAAATAAAATAAATTTAAAAAACCAAGGCATATATGGCTCAAACGTCACACCTGTAATTTGACATTGTCATGTTCATGGTGGACACACTAAATCTAGTTTTTGAAATTCTATCAATAATGGAGAGTATAAAGCAATTTGAAAAAGTATTCCTCCTTTGAAATAGTAAAATAGAAGCAAAGGTAAAAGGACAACCCTATTCGACAATCTTCATTGTTTCGATGATGTGTGCAAGATGTTTGGTAAAATGTCAAAGATAAATTTTATCACATGGAACACACTCATGGGAGGATGTGTACATAATGAAGTCTTAGAAGAGGATCAAAAGCTGTATGAGGAGATACCTCAATGGGACATTGTTGCTTGGAGCATGATGGTTGTTGGTTAGGCACAGAATGGGTATGTTGATAAGGCAACAGACCTGTTTCAAAAAATGCCAAAGAGAAATACGGTTTCGTGGAAAGCAGTGATTGTTGGATATGCACAGAATGGGAAATTTGAAGTCTCTAAATCTTTTTCAGACAAATACAACTAACTGGTTTGAAGCTAAACTCAATTACCTTTCCTAGTGTTCTTCCTGCATGGTCAACACAACAAGCAGGTTCATGGAGGAATAATAAGGATGGATAAGAGACATACAACTTTGTGAGCAGTTGGCAAAGAACAAAGATGGGGTTAAAGATGAGGAAATTCAGATGGCCACATGAGCCCTCATGCCAGATGCCATGGATGTGGCCTGTTGGACACTGTTACAGGCCGCATCATACCAACACCCTCTATTTTCCTTCAGACTATCTAAATATTTATTGCTTATAGACAAGGGTTTGATTGCTTATCAAATCGATGTGCAGTGATCATTCAATGGTGGAAATTGTCTTAAAAAATGTTTTAATGATCTATAATGTATTTTGGTGGATTGTTTTTCCACACTAAATGTAAATTCAATGTATTTTGAATGTAGCTAGGGTTTTGTAACTGACCTAGTTGGAAAGTGTATTTAGGTCTAGTTGGAGAAAAGATTTTGTGTTGGTGGTTTTAGAAGAAGAGTGTGCCAAACTAGATTAAAGTGTATGTCTATGTGAAGTAGAGTTGTGCTTAAAAACATCTGTACTAGCAAGTAAGGAGGTGTTGTGATCAAATAATTTGCCTTGTTGTTCCCTAACAGTTATAGTAGTTTGAAATCCCTTAACCAGGTAGATCCTAACAGGTCTTATTTATAAATCCCTTCACCGGGTGGCTCATTAGTTTGAGTTTAAAATCCTCTAACAAGGTTACTCTTAATAGAGCTAAGGCTAAATCCCTTTGATGAATAATGATGAACAATTAGTACCAAAATGGTACTGAGAGGGGGGGGTGAATTAGTACAGGCAAAAACTTTTCCCAACAACTCAAACAACAAAGAAACCACTTAACTGAAAAATAGTATCACTGATCTAAGACAGGATACAACCGGTAAAACACAGAATGACTGTGACAAACATAAACCGGTTAACACTTAGATCTTCACTTCTCCTAACATCTTCTTTTCACTTCACCCATATACATAAAAAAGTAATACATCATCTAAAATCTAATGATCAGTGGACTAACATGCATTACCACTTAACAAAAATTATTGAAGCATCACATGAAAACATCACGTGGAAACCAAATTGGGAAAAACCACTGTGGGGATGAATACCCACAAGCCTATTAGGAGCCTATTAGGAGCCTACTCCGGTTAAAGACTTTTACAATGGGTTCTACTAGGAATTGATCCTACTAGGGATCACCCAGTTAAGGAATGGCTAAATACCCGGTTAAAGGTTAGAACCCTGTTAAAGGTTACCTCGCAAGAGGATTTCAAGAACTCATTGAATTGATCACCCTAATAAAGGATTTACACAGGAGCCTATTAAAGCTACCCGGTTAAGGGATTTCAAACTGTTGAAATGGTTAGAAGTCAATAGGTAAATCACTAATCTGATAATAGCACACAATGCCAAGGTAGATCCTCTTTAGCTCTTTTGCTTCTGCAATCACACTCTGCAGGTATACACACACTTCTCTGGTCTAGCAAGAATCAGGTATCTCTTCACTTGGATACACACATAACATTTGCCAACAACCCCAACATGAAAAAATTATCGACCTTATAGAAAACAGATAGGTTGGTAGCATAAACCCTAAACCCTAAACATTTAGGTTTATCAATTCAGTCAGTTCAATCCTGACCATTAATCACACTACATTGAATACAATATTATTGAATAGATCTCAAGATGTTCTCCAATGTTCATTCTTTGCCGCTTTAGGAAGCTAATAACCCATCATGCACTCTCCACCATTTACAGGGACTTCGCACATTCCTGAGGTAGATAGGATCAATCTCCATGCAAGATACTTCATGCGCACAACATTGACATGGCAACATGATCTGATCATCATAACAATGCTAACTCATAACAAAATGTCATTGGTCGAGTCACACAAACTTGAAATGCATCAATCGAAAACCCTGAAGCTGAGACTACCAACCAATAGTCATAACAAATGAAACCCCAATAGCAGTTCACATTCCAACATATCGGTTCACCATTTTGCATATACGGGTTCTCATTCCAACATACCACTTCATACTTTCACATATATTGGTTCACACATCAGCATATTGACATCAATGACAACATACAATATCATCATGTCATTCAACTTTGTTCATATGCCAACAATCTCCCCCTTTAGCATTGATGGCAATATACAAAGATATCTCTCTGCTTCACATCTTTCTCCCCAATATTGTAGATATCTTCTCCGCTTCACATCTTCTCCCCCTAAGGAGTAGCATCCTTCAACACACCAATCCTGAAAAAAGATTTGTCAATGCAATACCTGACTGATGTGGAACATACACCTTTAGTTTACCTCTTGAAGGGGCAACACCCCCAATTCACCTCTCAAATAGGTAAATGTAGCCTTCGATAAAGGCTTGGTGAATATGTCTACTAACTGCTCCTTACTAGAAACATGTTCCAATACAACCTCTTTGTTCTGAACCTTCTCCCTCAAGAAATGATACTTGAGCTTGAAGTGCTTGGTTCTAGCATGCAAAACCGGATTCTTGGAAATATTAATTGCACTTGTGTTGTCACAGAAGATACTCACTGGTTCAGATACAGGAACTTTGAAACCACTTAACACATGCTTCATCCATATTGTCTGAGTACAGTTCATGAATGCTGCAATATATTCCACTTCTATTGTAGACTGAGAGATACAACTCTACTTCTTACTCATCCATTCGACTAGTCTACCACCAAGAAAGAATGCACCACCGGTTGTGCTCTTCTGGTCGTCCACATTGCCAGACCAATCAACATCTGTAAACACTTTGAGGTTGAAATCATTACTGTATGGATACCACAATCCATAGTCAATAGTTCCCTTCAGACATCTAAGAATCTGCTTAACTGTTACCAAGTGGGATTCTCTTGGACTTTTCTGGAAATGTGTAGTAATGCCCACTGCATGTGCAATGTCTAGTCTGCTATGTACTACATAGTGCACCTTGCCAATCATTGATTGGCATTCCTTCTCATTAACCAACACTGAGTTATCTTTTTTTGACAGTTTATATCCAGTCACCATCATTGTACCAACCGGTTTGTTGTCTTCCATGCCAAAGGTCTTCAACACCTCTTTGACATACTTGGACTGAGTGATAAAGATACCACCTTTTAGTTGTTGAATCTGTAGTCCATTGAAGAACTTAATCTCCCCTATAAGTGATATCTCAAACTCCTTCTTCCTTTCATCTACAAGATCATGACTCATCTTGTCATCTCCACCAAAAATTATGTCATCAACAAATACTTCACAGATTAGAATATGATCTCCTTCTGACTTCAAGTAGATATTGCTATCTTCACTTGTTCTTTCAAATCCAATCTTCACAAGATGGGAGTGTAAGTGTTCATACCATGATGTAGGTGCCTACTTCAATCCATACAAGGCTTTGTATAGCCAACATACCATGCCACTTTTCTCTGATAGGGAAAACCCATCTGGTTGCTCTATATACACCTCCTCTTCAAGTATTCCATTCAGGAATGCAGATTTTACATCCATTTGATATACTTTGAATCCCTTGAAGGCTGCATATGCATGAAGCATATGAACCCCTTCCAATCTAGGTACCAAGGACCATGTACCATTCTTTTCTATCTGGTCAAGTTCCTCTTCCATTGCCTTGATCCAGTCTTCATCTTTATGTGCCTCTTTAAATGTTTTAGGCTCAAATTCAGAGATCATGCAAGAGTTTTCTCTGACCTTCCTTCTTGTAAGAATTCCTACATCCTTGTCTCCTATGATCTACTTTGGATCATGATTTAGCTTTACATATCTAGGTATGATCTTAACAGGTTCCTCATGCTTTTATTCTTCATCCTCATCTTCATCAACATCAGCATCTACTGATGTAGAAGCAATGTTACTGGTACTTGGCTATTTTACAACCAGTTCCCAGAAGGTTACAACCGGTTCATCTACCACTTGCTCACTGCCAATTTCCTCAGGTTTCTCAGGAGTTTCATTAGCTCTTACATTGATACTTTCAACAATTTTTAGAGTCCTATTGTTGAAACACTTGAGAGCTTTACTCTTGGTGGAATATCTTAGGAATATTCCTTCATCAAATTTTAGTGTTCACTCCTCTTAATATAACGCTTGCTACCAAACACTCTAAAGTAGCTTACTATAGGAGTCTTACTAGTCCAATACTCATAAGGTATTTTGTCCTTACCTTTCTTGATGAGTACCTAGTTCATTGTGTAGACTACAATGCTCACCACTTCTCTCCAAAAAGTGTGAGAAACTTTTCCTTTGATCAACATTGTTGTGGTTGCTTCAACTACATTCTGGTTGTTCCTTTCTATTAGGCCATTCTGCTGTGGAGTCCAGGGGGTAGACAGTTGCCTCTTGATGCCATTCTCTTCATAGTACTTGATTCTTATTCCATATTGTTGACTAGTCTCTCCTTCAACCATCCGCATGTCTTCAAACTTTTCTCTAAGGCTCTCTTCCTTGGCTTGTTTCACATGCTCATCACCACCATAGATATTCTCTAGAGTATCCCATACTTCTTTGGGATTGTCTTTATCCTGAACATCAATAAACTCAATGTTAGATAGACTACTGATTAGGGCTTCCATGACTTGCTCATTGTATTCAATGTTAGGTAGACTACTGATTAGGGGTTCTGTTAAACACATTGCATTGAATACAATAGTCTTGAACAGATCTCAAGACGTACTCCAACGTTCATTCTTTGCCGCTTTAGGAAGATGATAACCCATCACGTGCTCTCCACCATTTACAGGGACTTCGCACATTCCTGAGGTAGATAGGATCAATCTCTATGCAAGATTCTTCATGCACACAATGCTAACATGGAAATATGATCTGATCATCATAACAATGCTAACTCATCACAAAATGTCATCGATCAAGTCACACAAACTTGAAATGCATCAACCAGAAACCCTGAAGCTGAGACTACCAACCGGTAGTCATAACAAATGAAACCCCGATACCAGTTCACATTCCAACATACCAGTTGACCATTTAGCATATATCAGTTCTCATTCCAACATACCATATACCAGTTCTCATTCCAACATAACACTTCATACTTTCACATATACCAATTCACACTTCAACATATTGACATCAATGAAAACATACAATATCATCATGTCATTCAACTCTATTCATATGCTAGCAATCTCCCCCTTTGGCATTGATGGCAATATACAAAGATATCTCTCTGCTTCACATCTTTCTCCCTAATATTGCAGATATCTTCTCCACTTCACATCTTCTCCCCCTTTCAAGCATTGCCAAATTGGAGGCACAAATAGCTATGATCCAGTATGCTTCTCCCCCTAAGGAGTAGCATCCTTCAACACACCAATCCTGAAAAAAGATTTGTCAATGAAATAGCTGACTGATGTGGAACATACACCTTTCGTTTACCTCTTGAAGGGGCAGCACCCCTAATTCACCTCTCAAATATGTAAATGTAGCCTTTGGTAAAGGTTTGGTGAATATGTCTGCTAACTACTCCTTACTGGAAACATGTTCCAATACAACCTCTTTGTTTTGAACCTTCTCCCTCAAGAAATGATACTTGAGCTTGAAGTTCTTGGTTCTAGCATGCAAAACTAGATTCTTGGAAAGATTAATTGCACTTGTGTTGTCACAGAAGATACTCATTGATTTAGATATAGGAACTTTGAAACCACTTAACACGTGCTTAATGCATATTGTCTGAGTGCAGTTCATGAATACTGCAACATAATCCACTTCTACTGTAGACTGATAGATACAACTCTGCTTCTTACTCATCCATGACACTAGTCTACCACCAAGAAAGAATGCACCACTAGTTGTGCTCTTCCGGTCATCCACATTGCCAGCCTAGTCAACATCTGTAAACACTCATCGTTGAAGCTTTCCAAATTACTAGTGTTGCATGTACAAATATATATTTGGAGTGGATTGCAGAGGATTATGGAAAATACAAAGGTTTTATCAAGAAGAATGCAATGCCCAGATACATGCCTAGGGTGAATAGGAAACCGATTATAATTCCAGATAGTATCGAACCACTATTTGACATCACACCTTTCCACCATTATATGCATTGTACAATCTATAGATTATGCAAAGTGTTGGGTTTTGATGGAGATTGAACGGTGACAGTTGAATTACCGATGATGGCTATAGACATTCAACACCCAGATATTAACAAAGATTACAATTATGTGGGCTATGTGGTTTAACACATTCATAATTTTCTAGTTGAAATTCAGAGTGGTGCACCCAACCCTACATTTAAGAATTATTCATTGTTGATGCATTTAATCTTGTTCTATAATGTTGAGTTCATGGATAAAGAATTGGATATTTTCAAAGAAGAAATGGGTGTCCTAATGCCAATACAAAGATGGACCCAGGTTTGGGATAGTAGTTCTCCCCATTCTTCTTTCCTTTTCTTTGAAAATTGGATTTTTTTTCCAATTATGGAAATGCTAGGAATAAATAGGGAAAGATTGTCAATTCATATTAGGAGAGTTTTGAGACCTTACCAGTATGTTCCAAACTAGGGGGACTTTTTCTTTTTTGATAACTTTACTATGATTAGAGTCTATGGGTGTCCTCAGCCTCCCCATATTTTACCAAAATTTGTTCCAATTAGGATTGCTTTTATGGAGTTTATTTGGCAATTGACCCTAGTTGAAAAAGAAGACCTTGAGAAACACAGGAAGGGTTCTCTTCTTCCTAGGCTTTGGGTTGTGTCTGATTTTACCATTGGTAGGAATTCCTTTGATGAAGTAAACAATTTCCTTCAAAAGTAGAGGTTGGTTAATGTTGTGTCTAGATTCTGTGATCCTGAGCAATTTATTAAATGTGCATTGCAAAAAATGATACCTTGAGTCACAATAAAGGATCATGAACCATTGGATGATGAAGATGTGGTTAGAAATTTCTTGAGAAAAGAGGAAGGATAAGAAAGGACAAGAAAATGGAAAAATTTGATGAGAGTTGAACAAGAATTGAAGGTTCTTGACCCTAGTTTCTCAGGTTTTTGCCCTGATAACCCGTAGCTGGAAAGGATTAAAAGAATGTTGATTTTATATAGAACTTTGATGGAACAAATGCCTTAAATTTCAGAAGTGGCTTCTCAATAGCAAGACCCCCAAGATGGACAATATTCAGATGACAAGAGGCCACTTATTGTGTCTATTGAAGATGTAGAGAATGGGGATGAAGTTCAATCTAGTCGAGTGCCACCTGCAAAGAAACAAAAAACCAAAGAGGTCGATGCAATTGTGAGGAGAGACCCTACTAGAGCAATTTTTATAGAACAAGGACACTACTTTCACCAAATAAGGACAAATCTAAAAGAAGTAGGGAAGAATGGAGAATAGGGAGAAACAAACGAAGCCCTTGCTCAAGGCTTTGATGAGTGTTTGATGTTGTCAAATGAGTTCATGAAATATGATGACTTTATTAAGTCAGATGCATTTAAAAGTTTTTTGACAAGGTTGAAACAAAATCAATTAAGACAAAATCTTATTATAGAGGAAGGAAATATAGAAAAGAAAGAGGAGATCATCAAGGCACTGCAGGAATATGATCCTGACAGGGAGCAAATATATGTGGAACAAGCAAGACAATTGATTAAGAGTATTGGTATGATTATGATGCTTGACTAGGATATCCAGTCTATTTTTATTATTGATCTGATTAGGAAGCAAGTGGACCCAATGTTTAAAATTGAATTTGAAATTGGAGATATAATAAGAGGATCAGAATTTAATCCTAAGTCAAAGACACTTGATGCTTGGTCTTTGGCCCCTTCCACTCAAAAGCCCCACCTTCTAAATATCCAAGTAGAAAGAAAGCTGACAAAATGATCTAGAATTTGCAAAACACAAGTGACATGGAGATTGCCTCATTTTTTACTCAAGTTTCTTTCATGAATTTATCAAAAATAGAGGATTTGTCAAGAAGATACATAGAAACATATAGCCAATTGATTGCATTATCTAAAAAATATAAAGAGACATTGATGAAGAAGGGCTCTTTAGAGGAAGAGTTAGTGGAGTTGAAAGAAAAATGCAAATGAGCCCCCTCCAATACAAATTACATAACAAGTACAAGAAATACCAGTTGATGTGACAACAAAAATGGAGGAATACATAGAGAAAATTAAAAATCTTGAAAAGGAACAAAATGTTAAGGCTATCTCTATTGTGTTAGGAATTCTAAAACACAGGATTAATATATTGAAAACAAAATTGATGGTAGTGCATGATTTGCACATTTCTTTGAAAGAGGCAAGTAAAATATCCTCTGAGGTTGTCTCTTTTCTTGGACCTTTGTTCAATGTTTGGTCAGGAAGAAGCATATTAATGGATAAGCTAGATCCTGCAATGATGTATAGTGATGAGTTCCCTCTCAAGATCAGTGACACTAAAGATATGGTGGAGGTAATGAATGTAGCTTATGCATTTTTCATAGTGAAGGATGTGCTTATAAATAAAAAATTGCAGACATTTGGGGAAGGTTATAGTAAATTGGTGCCTTCAATTTATGGTATTAATGGAGAATTTAAATTAGTTTTTGACTGGACAAATGAATTTGATTTGATTCTGGAGGAAGAAGAAATAATCAAGCATATAGATGATCAGGTTGATGTTGATTTCCTTAACGATATGCTTGATTTACTTTTCAAGGTTGAGGTTTACCATGCAAATTTTATTGTTGAGGCCAAGGCAGTTACAGATGCTAGATGGATGGATTCAATTGTAAAGTTGGAAGAGGTAAAGGTATTCAGTTGGCCAATAGACAAAGAGGTGGACAGGTGGCAAGCCATGCTAAAGCAAGAGAAGAAATGTCAGGTTGCTACCCAAGATTCCTCAAATTAATTTTAAGCTTGCTGAATCCTCATCTTATAAAAGGATTCCAAGATTAATTTGAGAGGGATGGCCACTTTTTTTTTTATCAGTAGAGAGGGATAGTCAGTTGGCCACTTTTATTGATGTTGAAAACTTTAATATAGTTATAATAGTTCATGTGTTCAAGAATTTGATAAGTGCATACTTGAATCACATTTTGAATTTACTTTCTGATATCATTATGAATATAATATCAATATCATTTGTAGTTTGAGATCTTCACATAATTGCCTTTGTGTTGAATTTATGTTTTCACTGTGAATTGAATGGTCAAGGGTTTTTCAATTTACATGTCTACAAGGAAAATTATAGAATTGTTCTTGGATTTCTTTTTGGGAAAGAATTAAAGTTCTTGGGGCAATTTCAGTGAAATCATTTTTTTAAATACAAATCTGATGATTATATCATTTGTATGAATCTGGGTTATGTATGTAATGGCATATTCATTCCTATTTATCTACAAATTAATCTTAATGAAGTTTATTATCAGGTTGTCTTTGAATTGTAAGTGACTCTATGCCCTAGGATAAGGCACTGGTCTATTGTCTTGATGTTGTCTTGGTGAAGTGACCTTCCAATTATAATAGTTGATTCATTGTGGGTGAATATGTTTTCTTGTTTGCCTTTGATTATGAAAGTGTGATTTGTATATAACATCTATCATGGAATTGTATCCTCAAAAGATAGTCCCTTTAATTGAGTTGCATGCATTTTTTACTAGAATTATGTTGTTTTCCTATCTATTGTGGTGTTTGATACTTTCATTCTTAATACTCTTATGATTGTATATGCTATGGATGTTTATGTAATATATATGGAGGTGTGAACATTCAATATTACATGTATCTTATCCATCAGTATGTTCAGCAAGTTTTCTCAGACCTCAAAACCCTCTTCCCGTAAGTAATCCACCCACCAATTACAATGAGGTGAATCCTTAATATGATTCCAGACTAACATAAATTATGTATTCCCGGGCATAATAGGAAGCATTAAATGAAAAATTACATACACCATAACAATGCAACAAATAGATCAGAATAAAATTACTACTTCCGTCGACCATCACAAAATAAATTTATATATAACACCTTCAAGAAGCTGCATAAAGATTGACAGTAAATGCTTTTCATTTGCTGTGTAAATAACTATACAACTTCCTCCCTTCACCTAGAGTCTAGAATCACTACTGGAACCAGAAAAGGAACCCCAAAGGCACCAGAATTTCGGATTCTCGGAACCCTTAAGAGAACCCCCAAAAGGAACCCTTCTAATGGCCTTGATTTCCCTTTTTATAGAAGAAAAGGGAGCAACAAGCTTCAGGCCAAGAGACACATTTCAACAGAACATTTACTCTCAAAAATTAGGCCTAAAAGGCCATATGCAAAATTATGTTACAAAAATATTCTTTATCCATGTGTTGGCCGTGAATCAAAAAATTCAACTAAAAATTGGTAGAAGAAAAACTGCTTGAGCCACGCCATTATCACCCTGATGCCTTCAAATGGAATGTAAGATGTTACGTTCTATCCAATAGATCATTTCCCTCCTTAGAAGGGATATAGGGACCTGGCAAGAAGTAAAGTCACCCCTAAAACTTAAAATAGAGGATGAAGCCTTCATTCCCAGGAACAGATAAAATGGAAAGAGGAGCTTAAGCCTACATGCCCACGATTAGGGAAAGTGGAAACAAGAGCTTTAGGGTAAATGTAATATGTTGGGGAGGGGTTGCATCTTCCATGTTATCACAAAGATGACTAGCTTCCATTCCCTACCCAAACAAATCCTTCTTTCATTCCTTTGCGGGCTCCTTCTTCAAACCCCCTGCAATCCTGTGGCAAAGTAGAAGCAGAGGATGTGCCATGCTTGGCCTTTATTGATAAGAAAAGGCTTTCACACCCCCTCTAGTAATCCTTCTCACTTTCATAACCCCTCTGACAATAAAAAAAACTCACACAGGAGAAAATAAAAAAACACCCATTTGGTATCACAGAGCACACAACAACTCCATGCATGATCCTACTCAAACATCATCTTCCTTTCTGAGGAAAAAACAATTCTCTAAAAATGAAAAATATTTATTTTCTCTTCTACCAATTAAGTCACCACTCCATTATATTTATAAATTTTTAACTCTTCATCTGGTGATGCTCATTCACATGAAAAATCATCATTTTGGTGCTTTCCAACATGACTATAGACTCTAGAAGTCTTGCCTATCAAATCCACTGCATCCTGCTAAGGCTCATCTTATGTGAATGATTTTATTCTAATTTTATTCCTTCTTGATTGTACAAATTCTTCTTCAGAATCACTGACAACAAGCAACCTTTGATTTCTTAGAGAAATCCGTGATCTCCCATCTCTAACTCAAAAGTTATCCAATCCTTTTATGCCTCTGAAACCATTTTCCTTGCTTGTCTAATCAACCTCAACTTAGGAGAAACCTTCAAACTAGTACCTCAGGAATTAGTTGGCATCCAAGTCTTAAAAATTCCTTGTACATATTAGCTTGCCACCACAGTTGTTGCTATCTCTGATGTTTGTTTAATGTTAGCATTTTTAGGTCATGAACTAGTGACCAGATAGTTTGGGGTTAAGTTTTATGGTTATCGCCAACTCGCAAGGTAAAATGTCTGAAGACGTGATCAAGCCGAGAGCTGGCGACAAGTTGGTTTGGTTTACATCATGAGGTCTCTATCTTTTAGGGTGTTAGCGTTTTATGTTAGCAAGCTAGAGATTATTAATGAAATTGCTTTGGTCACGAGGTCTCGGCTTGGTCTGATGTCATACATTATAGTCACGAGTAACTCCTTTCATACAGTTGTCACTGGCTCTCATGTTTATTTAATGTTAGCATTTTAGGTTGCACGCTAGCTAGATAATTTGTGGTTAAGTTTTCTGGTTATTGCCAACTTGCAAAGTTAAATGTCTGAAGACTTGATCAAGTCACGAGCTTGCGAGTGAAGTGCTAGCGCCTAAGAGATAAACAATTTTATGTTGGCGAGTATGCGACAAGGGTTAAAGTTACAACTATCTCCAAGTCCCTACGGTGATGAGGACTTAACATTTTGTGGTCGAGAATTGGCGAGTGGTGGTTCAGTTGCCCTTAGTTGCTAGATCTTGAGGTTATGAAGGCTTAGCATTTTCAGCTTGCGAGTTGGAGATAGAGTCATAAGGGCTTCTCTCTAGGTCGTGAGATTTTCTAATGGGAAGTCTTTCAAGTAGAGGGTTGACGACTATGTGCAATGTGTTTTAATGACTTGATGGGGACTGCTGAGGTGCCATTTTTTTTTTTACGTTTTGGAAAAAGGTTGAAATTGCCAATATTTTTTTTTAATGGTTTGAAAATAGCTTGAAATCGCGAATATATTTTTTTAATGGTTTGAAAATAGCTTGAAATCGCCAATATTTTTTTTTTATGGTTTGAAAATAGCTTGAAATTGCCAATATTTTTTTTATAGTTTGAAAATAGCTTGAAATTGCTAATGCAAATATTTTTTCTGTTTTTAAAAACATTACAATTTTCCCATGCAAAATTTTTTTGGTTTTAAAAACATTACAATTCGCTAGGATTTTTTGCAAACTTTGAGCGATCACGAATGATTCACCAATGGAGATTATTATTTTTTCTCCGTAAACAGCAAAATTTCACCAGTAAAATTAAAATTTTCCTCGGCAATTATACACCTTTTGCTAGGTTTTTACACCTTGTTCGAGGGGGGGTTTCTTAAAGTTTTCCCTGATAATAACTAACTAAGAGTCAAGAGGCATCCATAGGGTTATGATTATTGAAGTAAAAAGATTATGTAAGAAGATAAATCAAGGAAAAGGAAGGACAATTCAATGTAGATAATTATTTATGTTTCCTTCAAGGAATTATGAACTCTACAATATTGAGGATAAAACACCTTGTACATAAAAATATTCAAGGATAAAAACCCTTAATTTCTTCATCAAGTTAGAGGATGAAAACTCTTAACTTTAGCAAAAATATTTCAAGCCATTTTTAATTAAAAAAATAGCTACAAATTGCAAGAAGGATTGTAATGGATATTCAAAATTAAGTTTTATATTTTTAAAATAATATTATAAATTATAAACATAAAAATGTATCAAAATTATAGTAAAATAATATTTGTAAATAAATGTAAATATGGGATATCTATTTAAAGAAAAAAATAGGAAAATCATATAAAGTGATATTACAAATGGTATTAGAGATTTGATCATACTAGTCTGTAGTATAAAGCTAACATTTGGATGCCTTCTAGCAAAAGAGATTTGAAGATCTAGAAAAGGAAGAAGACATGGATCTTATTAAAGAGTTATTGTACAAATGTGAGGCCCCCATAATTATGATGACTAGAAAAGGTTGTCAAAAGATTTAAGAGTGGGTATTCCCTTTTATGAGTATTTGAAGGTACTTAGGTACCAATATCTGAACAAAAGAGACCTATATAACTACATAAGAAGGTCAGAAATAAAGAAGAAGAACCAATATTGGGTTTTCAAATGGTGCCAATAATTCGGGCCAGGCATGAAAATTATTACTAGAATGTTAGGGCATTAACACCCCTAACAAAAGATGCCTAATCAAGTCTCAGATTGAGAATTATGGGACAAATATCACTCTAATTTAGGAAATGAAATTCTCAAATTTGTCTAATTCTCAATCTTTTTCGAAATAAAAAAACTATAAATATATTGCATCTCAATCTATTGGTGCCACTAATGGGATTTCTCTATTATGGAAAGAGTCTAGTGTTAAGACCTTTTTAGTGTTGTGTCAAGGGAAATTTTATTCAAGCCCATTCTCAAACCTTAAATTATGCCTTTGAGTTGATCTCAGTGTATGGTCATTCCTCAACGATGGGCAAGAAACTTCTTTGGGAGTCCATCTCGCTGTCTTTGGCCACCCTTCCTGATGTTCCTTTCATTATTGGAGGATATTTTATTGTTGTTCTTTCTATTAGGGACAAGGTGGGAGGCATCATTCCTTTATTAAAGATGATGCAAGATTTTAATGAATTTTTAGGGAACAATGATCTAAAAGATTTTGTGACATCAAATGGTAATGTCACCTAGACAAATAGGAGTGGATTTCTTTATATTAATGAGTGTTTGCATAGGTGTTTGGTTAATCCAACATGGTGTACATGTTTGGTCTTCACCAAACAAAAATCCTCCTCTTGATGAGATTTGATCATTTTTTCCCTTCTAGTTGAGGTCCCTCTTTCCCCATTAAAATTCAAATCAGCAGGTTGATTCCAGTTTTAGAAAATGTGTTTTAGGGATGTGTCTTTTTTGCCACAACTTCAGGTATGTTCGACGAATGCACCTTTTTTCCAAGATTCTAGGATGTATTAGTTCTACAAGAATTTACATTGGCTGAAAGATCAAATCAAAGTTTGGAACTTTACAATTTTTAAAAACATTTTTAAGGAGAAGGGCGACCTAGTACCAAAAATTGCAGACCTTAATGAGAGGATAATTTAGTCTAGTATCAATGAGTAGCCATATAGTGATTAGATCTAGCTTAATATACAATTGCAAGAAGTTATTTCAAGAGAAGAAATTTATTGGAAGTAGAAGTCTAGGGAAAGTTGGTTGTGTGAGGTAGATAGAAACACAAAAATATTTTAATCATCAGCTAAGATGAAAAGGGTTGCTAACTTCATCAATCATATTAAGAGTTATTCAGGTCATATCATGACAACTAGAGAAGAAATACAAAGAGAGGTAGTTACCTTTTTTTCTTCTTTCTTTGCATGCCCAAATGATATGCCAGATGAAATCAAGTTGAAATCTAAGGAATTGATTCAAAATATTCCAATGCTAGTTTCAAATCAAGATAACCTAGATTTTCTAAGCCATTTTCATTGGAAGAAATTAGGCAAGTTGTTTTTGGCATGCAACCTGACAAGGCCTCGGTTCCTAATGGGTTTATAATGTTATTTTTCCATTAATGTTGGGGTTTCTTAAGGATTGATGTTTGGACAGTGGTTGAGGAATCTAGGAAAAGTGTTTGCATGTTGAAGAAATTCAACACCACACATATTGCTCTAATTCCTAAGCTGGCTATCACTTCCTCTTTTGTACACTTTAGACTAATTTCTCTATGCAATGATATTTACAAAATCATAACAAAGGCAATCTCAGTTAGATCATCCATTTCACAACAGCAAGGTGGAATTGTTCCAGGTAAGGAAACATGAAAAGGGGCTTTAATTTCTTAATTTCTCATGAAAAAATTCACCTAATCTCAATTCATAATTTGGAGTCTATGATTATTAAACTTGATATGATGAAGGCTTATGACATCGTGAATTAGCAGTTCATCCATCAAGTTTTAGTCAAATTTGGCTTTTCAAAAATTTGGTGTAAATGGATCCTATCATGTATCTTGGGAACCAGATTTTTTGTCATCATTAATGGGAGGCTAACTGGTTTTTTTTCATCCTCTCAGGGAGTTCACCAAGTTGACACTCTTCACCCCTTTCTATTCATTAATAATGGCAGAGGCTCTTATTAGAAAAATTATGGATTTTTATAGCCATGGTTTATGGAAAGGAATTGTATTTGGTTGTTAAGCTAGTTCTTGGGATGTATTGTGATGTTTCAAGTCAAAAAATTAATGCAACTAAATCTAAAGTGTTTCTTTCATTGATCTCCTTTGTTGGCTAATTAGCTGATTGGGGTTCTAGGCTTTAAATAGGGTATCTTGCCTTGAAATTATCTTGGAATTCCTCTATTCTTGGGTCTGAATAAGGGTTTCTTTTTATCCAAAATTACCTTTTCTATTAAAAATAGAATTGATTCATGGAAGAACACTTAGTTGTCTTTATCTGATAGAATTTTATTGATAAAATTAGTTCTATCATCAATTCTAAATTACATCATGTCTATTCTTTTGATGCCTAAAAGTATCAAGTTTGATGTAGAATCCCACTTGAAGATATTTCTTTTAAAAGGAAATAGGGACCCCAAGAGTAAAACTCACTTTAATAACATAAATATTTCTTTGGGGGCAAAATTAGTATGGAAACTATATCCTAATAGTGGTTCTATTTAGGCTTCAATTATTAGAGAAAAATATCTTGACTTACCAGAACCGAAATTAATTTTCACCATTCTTGATCCTCTACCAAGCTTCCAAATGTGGACATTCCTGATTAATTGTAGAGACTTATTTCTCCTTGATCTGACATGGTTAGTGCATGATGGAAATTAAATTAGGTTTTGGGAGGATTCATAGAAGGGTTTTCCTCCTTTGGATCAATTATAGGGGTTACACTCCATTAAAAACATATTACAATTTGAATGGGGTTGTAAAGTTGGTGATTATTTCCAAGCATCATGCATTAATGGAATTTGGGTAGTAAAATGGAAGAATTTAACTGTGGTAGATTCTCCTCATAACCAAAAACTTTCTTTGTCGTTAAAACTGAAGAAGAGAGTGATATTTTCTAAAGACCAAAAGGACAAACTTATTTGGTTGCCTTCAAAAAATGGTTCATATTGAGTCATATAGGGATACAATGTGCTTTCAAAGGATCATGATTCAAACTTTTCTATAGGTTTCTCCTTTTATTAGATTGGGGCTAGGCTTCAGAAAGTTGGATAATTTGCTTGGTTGGCTTTGGGGGGTAGAATCTTGGAAAATAATAGATTATCTTCCCTTGGTATTTCTCCTCCTTTTAACTGTGTTCTTTTTAATGACATTTTAGAGACCGAGGAACATCTTCTCCTTAACTGTGGCTTCACTCAAAGTTGCTAGAAATGGTGTCAAAAGAAACTTAATTGGGAAGCTCCTCTTCATTCTAATCTTTATAGTTTTTTTGAGTCTTGGCCTAAATTATATGGAGATTCCTTTTTTGCTATTATTTGGGAGGTGGCCCTAGCCATCACTGTCTGGAGCATTTGGTGAGAAAGAAACAAACATGTTTTTTGAAAAGAATCATGTTCATTAGAGGCAGTTCTATAGAGAATCAAATTGACAATATCAAAGGTGGTGAATTCTTATATATTCAATCATAAAAACGTTGATTCCCTTTTCACATCTTGGGATAATGATGTTTTAAGGGAATGGAAATAGGTTAAGCTTCCTTTTAAAGGTAGTCTCATGAATAAATCAAGCAAGCAGATTAATAGAAAAGAGGTGAGATGGAGAGTACTATAGTCAAACTTCTACAAGCTCATATTTGATGGTGCCTTGAAGGGTAATCCAAGGAGGCATAGCATTGGTTGCATAATCAGAGATCATTTAGGTAGTCTTATTATTAAAATTGGGCAAGAATCCCAGATGGATCAAATAACATTGTTAAATCTTTAGCTCTCTTATTTGGTGGGAGCTTTTAGTTGGATTGAAACATTTGCAGTCTAGTTATGCCTCCTTTCTAATTCTTTCCCATTTCATGTCATCTGCTATGCCTTGATTTTCTTTCTTTTCTCACATGTGGGTTTTTTGTTTAACTCTCTAGTTCCATTTCTTTCTTGGTTAAATTTTTATCATGCTATCATTCTAGAACCTTTGTTTTCTTCGGCTTTGACAAAAGTCTCTGCAATTTGGGAACTATATCAACATGTCATCATTGACCCTCATGGTCTTCAGCCTTTATTCCTTGTTCTCAATGACCTTGCTTCCTCAGAGGGCAGCTCCAATGGCAGATAATTGAAATTCGAGCTTTGCTCTATAAAATGTTAACATGTGTGGTCTCTCATTTAGGTTTGATATCTATTCTAAAGAATTTTGTGAAAAGTCTCAGCTTTTCATTTTCATCATTTTAGACTATAATGATCAGGGGTCTTAACTGTTTCTAAGGGTGTGTTTTCTACCCTTTTTCTTGCATTGCTTCTATCTTTACCTGCAGATTAGAATATTGGTTCTCTCTTTGTATTTCAAGAACAAACATGGTTTGTGGTCTGGTTCATAGTTTGTTCGCTAATGGATTCCTCTCTAGTGAAGAGTTTCATGACTTTGAGGTACTTTTTTTAGGGATTATATTCTCTTCCTAGGAATTTTGTTGTAATAGTTTTGGTAATTATGTATCAATCATATTCTATCTAATGTTGATAGGTTGGGCTTGGCATTCAGAGTATGGGCCTTCCCCCAATTTTAGGGATAAAATCGGTAGTGTTTAAATTCCTTATGAGGAATTTCATAGTGGGTTTTATGCTTGTCTTCAGGGCAATCCTTTTCCCCTCATTTGAATATATTTCTATTTTAGTTATTGTACTTCTTCCTCTTTATTTAATATATATTGGTATTATAGGCCTCGTCTTTTTTCTTTAAAAAATGAAACATCCACCCAATTTTTCGGTATGGAAGTAGTTGAATCATATAATCATGACTTGAAATATATGGAAATAATTGGACCATGTGGTGATGATGATGTGAAATATATTTTTTATATATTTGTGAATAATTATTTGTCTAATCTTGATAGAGAACTCTATGATGATACACGTTGACTATTTGAAGGTTGACTATAAAATATACAAACTCTTTGATTACAAGATCGATAAACTTGTTGATGGTTTAGTTTGTAGTAGTGAGAAGGAGACTTTTTATTTGCACATAATGGGTCTAAGAGAAGTCAATATGGTCATTGAAGGACAATAGACACATTCATCAATTTGTCATCCCACCATGAAATTAAAGAAAATATGGAAGTATTGACCTTGAGGACCTTGATGCTAAATGAAGTGAAATATACAAACTATAGTAAAGGACACCTAGATCCCTTTACTCAAATACAAAATCAGTTTTGCATGAAGGAGTGGGATCATGATATTCACATCACTCGCATAATTCATCATGATAAAGGATGCAATATTTTTCCTTCATTTTGGGTGTCAACAATGACAATCAAGAGTTTGTATTCATTACCTAGGATCTTGGATGAAAATGAAATGAGAAAGAAGAATATCATGATAATGTATGATCTCATTCACTATGATCAAGACAATTTCTCTTGGATAAAATCTACTAAGGATAATACATATGCTCTTATGGGTGTTTTCCTATGATAATTGAAAGACATACATAAGGCCAAATATATGAATGGGTAGAATATTTGTAGTATTCAGGTTAAGAAAAGTATATTGTTTCATAACATACATCTAATACCAAAGAGAGGATGACACATTAAAATGGATTTTAGTAAGGAAGGAGTAACTTGGGAAATCTCTCAATTTACTATGGAAAGGGCAATGATATAGACTTTACCATCTAATTATGGTACTTGTTGGATAAAAAATTTGTATTATCAACCCAAAAATGTTACACCAATATCATTAGGTTGAAATGAAATGCCTAAAGACACTAAATGAAATTAGGGAAAGTAAATGAAACTTTCTTATAATTCAATATTTATATAGATGTCGATCACCCAACACAAAAATCTCTATTTAAGTTTGTCCATATTGTAGTTGGTGAAAAGGATGGTTCTACTCTTGAAACTCATGGTGATCATTTTAAAGAGTAATACTTAGAAGTGGAGAATAGATAAATGAGATTCCTAGAACAAGAAATGACTTTTATGAAATCCACTGCATGGATCCTAAGTTGTCCAATGAAAAGAAGAATAATCTAGGGTTAATTCTAGAAACTATCTCATTCAAAAGGACTAGTTGTAGAACATGAGAATATTGAAAGTGGGCCAAAAATATATAAAATCATTTCAAAAAAGAACATTGCATTTAAGGTCATAAATGTGTTTGATACCTCTAACTGTCATCTTAATAAATGGAATGTTCATTTATCTACTTTGCCTCAAAGAAATATCCATGAAATTGTGTGAAGGTTGGGCCAATCAAAGCAATTATTTATAGATGTAGTTTATGCCAAAAGGGAAATTGATTTTTGGATTGATGCTTGCCTTACTTAGTTTCAAATTATGCTATTGCAATATGTCTTTTTGTTTCTTCTCTATAAGGATGAGAGAGTTTACTTATCTTAAATTACAAAGTTTGCCAATTTCCAACTCTTGGTTTTGTTGTTAAAAGTTATTGGGAAATACCAATACATGAATCAAAAGTATATTGGACCTTGAAAATTGTCCTCATACTTTAGAGGATGGCATTTGTTAGCATTTTTCACAAAGGAAGATTGTTGGCATTTTAGTAAGCTTGTATGAGGATATTGAGAAGGTTGTTGGAGATTGTTGATATAATTGTGAAAGGATGATTACTATCCTAATAATATTATTTTGTCATTGATGTCAAGAAATTGATTTTCTGATTCAGTATAATGTTGCCATATCTTGAGAAGTATGTTTTGATGAGTATTAAGAGGTCGGTAAGTGACACAAAAAGAATGTGATAATGAAGGGGAATAATAAGTTATTCAATGGGCAACTATTACCAAGTTAGACAATGATGAGATCATGTTGTTTTGATTGTTTTGATATCCTACATATGTTGTTGATTATAAGTTTAATACTGTACTATGTCACCAAGCAGAGAACCTAGTCGGTAAACCCTAAGGAACCTAGTCGATAAACCCTAAGGTTGTCACTATCAGTTAAAGAAGGTAGACTGTATACCCAGTGAAGTTCAGTATTTACCGAGTAACAATCGAGTTACAACAGATCACATTGGATTATTAAAAGCATTATTAAATGAAGGATTTTTATGAGATGGAAATGTATGGTTGATTGGAATGTCATGCAAGAAGTTTATTGAGGATCGACCACATGGAAAATCAAGAGGAAGATCTACAACATAGATTGAACCACAATAACCTAGCACAAGTTCCAAGGTGAGGTAAAATGTTTTCAGATCGAAGGATACAATGAACCTAGTCAAGATTGAAGATCTAATGGCTAAGGTTGATCATGGGAAATGTGATCAAGGAGATTAAGCGATTAGGAATTGTTTATAAATAAGGAATTATTGATGAACAATGTATGCAGGCAAATGTATGCACAATGATGCTACAGTAATATTTACCAAGCATAGAAGCTTGAAGATCTGATTGAAGAAAAAATTGAGAAGCCTAGCAAGCCCAACAAGGGACAAGATAAGTCGTATGACAAGACTGTTTTGAGCAAATAGAATCTAAATTGAAGCCTCATTTTACACCAACGAAACACCTAAATCATTTAATTGTTTTAAGGTGCTTTTCATGTGCCAGTCGATCCCTCCTTTCTAAAATTGGAATATATTCTGCCACAGGACATGAATTATGAAAATTTGAAAGAAAAATTCATTTCTAGAAAAGTGGGATCATTACATACAAATAAGTTATTTCACAAACTAACCATTGTTAAAAGAATTAATGTATTTCTTCCAAAACTCTCCGGTTATTGCCACTTCAGAGCAGTATGCAAGCAAAACTTGAATCCTACCACCAACTGGCACCTGCAATCTATAGTGACTTTCAAGAATTCACACCCCCAAGACCTTGTTTGTCGTGTAAAGAATAAATGCACAAACTAAGAAAATTGCTCCTCGAAACCCACATGACCCTACAAATGTAGAGACAGAGATATAGTTATTTGTGCATTGATATTGCAAAATATATCTGCAAGTAATTTGAAACCCCAATCAAAGGACGACAACCTTTACCTGACATCCTGCAACCAAAAAACCTAGCCAATAGGAGTATCTTTAAAAAAAATCAAATTAATATAGTCTTAAAAACTCAAAAAACTTTACAAAAGAATTTTTATTAAATGTAATTTCAATCTTAAAATTTATACTAAACTTTTATTAGAAATATACATACTATTTATTTATAATGAGAAACCAAACTATTTACTATTATTAGAGATTATTTTGACAAGAAAAATTTGTGTTTTATATAAATTTTATGATGAATTTTCTTTTTAAGTTTTAATTGACTTATAATAACAAATTGAAAATATACATACTATTTATTAGCTTATAAATAAATAAACAAAGCAAACTATATCCCAAATGATAAGCAAACTAAATCCAAAACAAATAGGAAATGAATCTAGGATCATTGCTATGAACATCTATTTATGTAACAATAAGAGAAGCGATGTAATTGGTCATTTCTCTAAGTAGGCTGGAAATGACCATTGGTACAGTTTTGCATAGGAGTTCGATATGATGTAGGTGCATGTTCAGACAAGATGTTCTTCATGTTCATGTAATAAAATAGTATCGATAGTACAAATTGGACCTTTCTCAAATCCAACCGCTAGTTAATTATAAATGTGAGATGGTAATTGAAAAAAAAATATGGGTTCACCTCTAAAGTCTAAACAGAAAAAAAAAACCCAAAATGAAAAAGGCAAACAAACTATCAAACAATAGAATAACATCACACCTATAAATGGAGGAGGAAGGAAAGTAACAATAATAAAACACATGAATGCCTAAAACTAAAGAAGAGGATATTTGATACCTACTCATTCTCCTTGACAATATAACTAGTAAGATATGTAAGTAAAGTTTTGCAGCGCTACTTTCCAATCCTCTAGTTTTTCTGAGTTGTATCTACCATTTTCCTTATGTTTGGTAAATGCTTGAGTGTAGACTTCTTTTCCTTGGGCAGTCGAGTGGATAGCACCGAGAACAACTTCTTTGAAGACAGGAATGATGGAGTTACTAAGGAGATTTTGCATATTTGCGTGAAAGTATGGACATATGAAGGAAAGAAGTAGTCATGGCATCTTTTATTTCTAATAGTATGAAATCACTCAATTAAAGCTCTGGTTGATCTTAAAAAAATTTAAGTCCCATAGATTTTAGAGCATGGTAGACAGATGTGGCCAGTGTGTGCTTGGTGGTTTATGAATACATCGCAGGGCACCCTTTTCCCCAGTTTTGAAGATGATGTAGATGGCGATACAACTTCCTCAAAGGAATTGCTACTTTCCTTTGGCATTACCATTGAAGAGGAATTGGAAAAAAGAGGAGACTACCTCATAAAAGTAGAGAAAATGTAAAACAGAGAGAGATGCAGGGGAGGAAACATTGAAAGGCAATGGTAAGGCAGAGAGCAAATGATCAAAAGAGTGGTATAAAGAAAAGTAGTGGAAAAAATTTGTGGAGGAGAGAGAAATAATTCTAGCGAATGATGGAGACAAAACATGGGATAGTGGAGAATGGAGCCCACATATTTAAAATTCTATGTTGAGTTATTTTAGTGGTGGAAAATTCATGTTCTTAAAATTCACAAGTTTAAATCTCAAAAAGCGATAAGGTATGTACTCTAACCCATCTGTATAAATCTATACATAAAGGATGTACTCTAACCCATCTGTATAAATCTATACATAAAGGACTGACATTGTGGTCTATAAAAGACCCTTTCCTTTCCCTTTCCACTATTAGGTCCTGGGGACAACTAAGATAGGGGGGGTTAATCAGTTGTCTTAATAATAATAACCAAAAATAACTTAATCAAATTAGTGCTTAATACTGGTGAGACAGTCTGTTATACCGGTGACCAAATTTAATAGATAAATGCAATACCGATGAAGATTAATGCATGAAATTAAAAGACAAATTCATCCACAACACATAACACCAATATTTGAATGTGGAAACATTGCAAGGGGAAAAACCACAGTGGGAAACCTTACCCACAATCAGATGATACTACTGCAGATAGTAAGTGTACATAAATAGGGTCTACACATGCAGAAGGGCCAAGCACCTAGAGCTCATTGCTCAAACACATAAGGGAAGTCACACTGACTTACAGTTGGATGGTTAAATCCAATAATAATGTACTGCACAAAATAAAATCTTCATATGATGGATTCAGTGTCTGTGCGTGTAGCTCTACTGAATCTCGCATATACCTTCACACAAAACCCTCTTCACATACCCACTTCGATCTTACAATTAAGACTTTACATTCATACCATAACCTAGGACCAATTTTAGTAGGTTAGCTCTAAAAGATATTACAATAAAATATTTTATAAGCAAAACAAATATCCGATGCAATAACCGATTGAACATGTTGGCTTAATGCATTTACAACATTAATTAATCATCTCCATAGCGTGCCATGCTGATCTGGAAAGGATAAACCTGTCTGTGTAACCCTGGACCTATTTGTCGGTAACAACAAATATGCAAATACAAATATTCCAATAAACAATTCTCCAAGGTAAGATCTCCAAACAATGTCTTCAATATTACCAAGTGTTTTCCAAGTCATTCCAAGTGTCGGTGATCATTATTTGCTATCGGTATACCATAGACCAGTGAATGTTGCTAGATCTCCAAAGTGCTAGAGTTTTAGTAGGTGTTGACATCAATGAAAAAACCATACCAAAATACCAACAATCTTCCCCTTTGGCATTGATGGCAACACAAGATGGAAAAACCATCAAAGTGCAAAAATAGAAATGCCAAGTATAAAAGCCAATAATCTCCCCAAAGTAACAATCTTTCCCCCTGAGAGTAATATGAGTTTCTTTATGTTTTTCTGTACCAATCTCTTCCCAAAAGATAGTGTATAATGTGTTTTTCCAATAGATATCTCTCCCCCTTTGACATCAAATGCCAAAGTTACAAAAACAATATACAAAATAAAAAACCAATTACAATATACCAACTACTCCCCCTGAGAAGTATCTTCCTCATCAAATTCGGAGTAAAAGATTTCTTGTGTTAGTTCTGCTAGTTGATGACAATCATCAACTATCTAAGTATCTACCAGTGGGGGTATGACCCCAAGCTGATCTCTTAGATATTCTAAAGTCTCCTTAGGTAGAGGTTTAGTGAAAATATCTGCAATCTCCTCTTTAGTATTCACATAAACCATTTTGACCAGTTTTAATTCAACATTTTCTTTCAGAAAGTTTAATTTGATAGAAACATGTTTAGTTTTAGAATGTTGTACCCGATTCTTGGATATGTCAATTGCTGCAGTGTTATCACAGTAGATAGTTATAGGTTCCTTGCAATTTACTTTTATGTCTTTTAACATTTGTTTAAGCCATAATACCAATGTACAATTGTTGCTGTTGCAACATATTTTGATTCTGCTATTGATAAAGATGTGCAACTCTGTTTCTTACTTAACCAAGAAATTAGTCTATTTCCAAGGAAAAATGCTCCGCCAGTGGTGCTTTTCCTATCATCTACATCTCCTACCCAATTTACATTTGTGTATGCACATAATTCAAAGTTTTCATCTCTTGGATACCATAAGCCAAGATTTGTAGTGCCTTGTAAGTACCAGAAAATCCTTTTTACTGTTGATTCATGATTTTCTCTAGGATTACTTTGAAATCTTGAAACAATACATACTGCATTCATAATATCTAGTCTTGTTTGTGTTAAATACAGTAAACCTCCTATCATAGATTTGTACCTGGTTGGATTAAAAGGTGTTGATTCATTTCTTAGTGATAATTTGTCATTTTTAGTCATAGGTGTACTTACCGGTTTAGAGTTCTCCATCCCGAATTTCTGTAGTAGCTCTTTTAAGTATTAAGTTTGACTCAAGAATATACCTTTATCAGTCTGTGAGATCTGCAATCCTAAAAATAATTTTACTTCTCCAATCATAGAAATTTCAAATTCTTGTTGCATTTTGATAGAGAAATCCTTACATAATCCATCTTCTCCTCCAAATATTATATCATCAACAAAAAATTCTATAACCAAGATGTCATCATTAGTCACTTTATAGTATAAATTACTATCTACATTTCTTTTAGAGAAACCAATCTTCAAAAGATACTTATCTAATCTTGCATGCCAAGCCCTTGGAGCTTGCTTCAACCCATATAAAGCTTTCCTTAATCTGCAAACCATATCTTTGTGTTCTGTCAAATAAAATCCATCAGGTTGTTCAATGTAAACTTCTTCTTCAAGAATTCCATTCAAAAATGCACATTTAAAATCCATCTAATACACTTTATAGTTCTTATGAGCTACAAAAGCGAAGAATAATCTAACTGCCTCAATTCTAGCTACCGGTGCAAAGGTTTCATTGTAATCAATTCCTTCTTTCTAAGAATATCCCTTACACACTAGTATTGCTTTGTTTTTTATTACTTCACCATCTTCATTAAGTTTGTTTCTAAATACCCATTTGGTTCCAATAACATTTTTATCTTTAGGTCAGGGAACTAATGTCCATGTGTCATTCTTTTCAATCTGTTCTAATTCTTCTTCCGTAGCTTTAATCCAAAATTTATCTTCAAATGTCTCATTAATTGATGATGGTTGAATTTGAGAAATAAGACATACCTCTTCATTTTCCAATCTTCCTCTTGTCATAACTCCTCTATATTTGTTTCCTATTATCTAATATTTAGAATGATTCAATCTTACATACCAGGGTGTCTTTGTTTGTTGCTGTTCCTCAGTTACTGTGGAATTTTCTGATGATACAGTTGTAACTGGATCTTCACTCTATACTGGTGGATTCAGTGTAGATTCATTTGTTAGAATTTCTGTTGCTGGTTCAAAATCCATATACCTTGAAGTTCCTCTGAATTGTTCATCAATCTTTACACTTGTGCTTTCAACAATTTTCTGCAATCTCTTGTTAAAACATCTATATGCTTTACTCTTAGATGAACATCCTAAAAATATTCTTTCATCACTTCTAGGATCAAATTTCCCAATGTACTCATCCCTTCTGATATAGCATTTACTTCCAAAAATTCTAAAATATTTAAGAGTAGGAGTAATGAAAAACCATAGTTCATGAGGGGTCTTATCGGTTTCACCTTTGATGTCAACTTTGTTGAATGTATAGACTATTGTACTTACTGCTTCTCTCCAATATACATGTGGTAGATTTGATTCAGACAACATACTTCTTGTTGCATCCAAGATAGTTCTATTCTTTCTTTCTACAACTCCATTCTGTTGTGGTGTCTGGGGTGCTGATAGCTGTCTTCTAATTCCATTTACTTCATAGTAGGTATTAAATTCCTTAGATGTAAACTCACCTCCTTGATCTGATCTTAAACATTTGATTTTCTTACCGTTTTCATTTTCAACCATTGCTTTGAATAGTTTAAACTTTCCAAGTGCTTCTGATTTTTCTCTGAGAAAAGTAACCCAACACATTGTAAAATAGTCATCAATGATTAGCATGAAATATCTATCACTTTGTAAACTTTTAGTTCTAGCTGGACCACATAAGTCAATATGAATTAAATCAAGAGCATTATTTGATTTTTCTGGAATACTTTTGAAACTAGCTCTAGCCTGTTTTCCAAATTGACATTCCTTACATACTGAGTTGTGAGGTTTGACAATTTTAGGTAAATCTCTAACTACCTTAGTAGTATTGATCTTTACCATGCAATCAAAATTTACATGACAGAGTCTCTTATGCCATAACCAACTTTCATCAATATGTGCAATCAAACATGTCTTTTCACTGTTATTCAAATGAAAGATATTACCTCTAGTCTGATTACCGGTTGCAATTCCTAAACCAATTCTATTCATAATTTTGCATTTACCATTCTTAAATTGTAACTGAAATCCTTTTTCAACTAATTGACCAACACTCAAAAGATTATGCTCTAATCCTTCAACATAGTAAACATTGTCAGTGTTATGCTTACCATCAAGAGATATTGAACCCTTATCTTTGATTGAACAAGCTTTGTCATCCCCAAATCTTACTAGACCTCCATTGTACTCCAGAAAAGTTAAGGATTTACTTTTGTCACCAGTCATGTGATGTGAGCATCCTGAATCAATGATCCATTCATCCTTAGTTTCAATTCTAGTAGCCAAGGCCTATTCTACCTGTTGCACTACAGGTGTTGGTTGATCTTTTGTTATACAAATAAAAACCCATCCATTGTCTATCAGATCCTCATCAGAATCATCAGTCACTCCTTCATCAGCAACATAACAAGATTTGTCCTTATTCTTCTTGGATTTGTATCTCTGATATATTCAGGGTTAGGTTTGTATGTCCTAGCTTCTTCTCTTAACCTAGCATGTCTATCAGGGCATCTTGAAGCCATATAACCAATCTTATTGCAGTTAAAACATTTAAAGGGTGCTTTAACTTCATACTTACTTCCAACTAGACCTTTAGGCATTTTTTTGCAAATAGTGCTTCAAGTTGTTCAAGTTCTTCATTTTCTCTCCTACTTTCTTCAAGTTCTTTTGAATAAAAGGCTTTCCAATCAAACTTGTCAAATGATGGTGTAGATGATGTTGATGCTTTAAAAGCTAAGTCTATTTTTATAGTAGTAGCAGGACCAAACTCCTCAATTTCAAAGGTTGATAGTTTTCTAATCAATGTATCCCTAGTTACTATTGTGTTAGGCATTGTTCTAAGCTCATTTATTGCAGTAACTTTCATTTTATATGCCGGTGGAAAACCTCCTAAAACTTCTAAAACAATTTCATCTTCACTTAAGGTTCCTCCACAACATTTAATACCCAAAACAATTTCATTTACTCTTTCCATAAAAGCAGAAATTCTTTCATCCTCTTCCATTTGTAGACTTTCATACTCGACCTGGAACCTTTCAAGTTTTGCAATTTTGACTGTGGAATCTCCTTCATTTAGTGTTTCCAAGTGGTCCCAAATAGCTTTAGCAGTAGACGTATCTGATAATCCCATGATTTGTTGATTTGATAGAGCGCTTAAGAGTGCTTCTCTTGCCTTGCAATCATTCTCCTCATCTTTAGTCAGATTTGGTTAATTAGGCTGACTTACAGTAGGAGCAATGTATCCATTCTTTGTTACATCCTAGATGTCCTTTCCAATGCAATTCAGATGTGTCTCCATCCTGATCTTCCATATGCCATAGTTGGTTCCATCAAGTTTAGGACTATCCTTCCTGAAATAGCTAGTAGACATTGGATCTCCTCAAGTTGTTAAACTTTTGCAAAAGAGGACTAGGCTCTGATACCAATTATTAGGTCCCAGGGACAACTGAGAGGGGGGGGGGTGAATTAGTTGTCTTGATAATAATAACCAAAAACAACTTAATCAAATTACTGCTTAATACCGGTGAGACAGTCTGTTATAGCAGTGACTAGATTTAACAGATAAATGCAATACCAGTGAAGATTAATGCATGAAAGTAAAACACAAAGTCATCCACAACACATAACACCAACATTTGTACGTGGAAACCATGCAAGGGGAAAAACCACAGTTGGAAACCTTACCCACAATCAGGTGATACTACTACAAATAGTAAGTGTACATAAATGGGGTCTACACATGCAGAAAGGCCAAGCGCCTAGAGCTCACTTCTCAAACACATAAGGGAAGTCACACTGACTTATAGTTGGATGGTTAAATCCAATAATAATGTACTACACAAAATAGCATCTTCATATGCTGGATTTAGTACCTGTGTAGTTCTTATATGCTTTCACAAAAACCTAGTTTCATCTTCAAATGATTTTTGCGTGTGTATCTCTACTTAATCTTGCATATACCTTCACACAAAACCTTCTTCACATACCCATTTCGATCTTACAATTAAGACTTTACATTTATACCATAACCTAGGACCAATTTTAGTAGGTTGGCTCTACAAGATATTACAATAAAATATTTTATAGACAAAACAAATATTCGATGCAATAACCAATTGAACATGTCGGCTTAATGCATTTACAACATTAATTAATCATCTCCATAGCGTGCCATGCTGATCTAGAAAAGATAAACCTGCCAGTGTAACCCTGGACCTATTTGCCGGTAACAACAAATATGCAAATACAAATATTCCAATAAAGAATTCTCCAAGATAAGATGTCCAAACAATGTCTTCAATATTACCAAGTGTTTTCCAAGTCATTCCAAGTGTCGGTGATCATTATTTCCTGCCGGTGTACCATATACCAGTGATTGTACAAAAGTCACTTGCTTGCTGGTGAATGTTGTTGGATCTCCAAAGTGCTAGAGTTTTAGTAGGTGTTGACATCAATGACAAAACCATACCAAAATACCAACATCCACTTTGAACTTTCATTATACTGTGTACATAAGTAAGAATCTCTCAAAAATTTAAAGTTAGAAAAGACATTTTGATAGGGTGGCTTAAACAAGACCCTTTCCTTTTCCTTTCCACTTTGAACTTTCATTATACTATGTACATAAATATGAATCTCTAAAAAATTTAAAGTTAGAAAAGGCATTTTGATGGGGTATCTTAAACAACACACACTAACCTTTTTGACTTTGGTGGGCCCATTTTCCTACCATTAATCATTCAACGGTCCTCCTTATTTACTTCAGCTACTATTCTACCAGATCCTATGCATTCAATTTAACATTAATGAAAAAGACTACAAACTCAATAATTTAATAATAGTTATCGGTCACATAAATTAGAGAACTTGCTTCACAATTACCTATAGTTGTAGTACATGTAAAAACATTCAAATCAAATTATAATATTGTATGTTTTGTATATATGCTTTTTTGATAAGCCATAAAGATGATTTAGTAGTTTTATGTATTATTGTTTGAGATGTTTATTATTTAGTATTATATTTATTTAAATAATATTTTACTATGTAAGATTGCATTTTATATATAAGTTAAAAAAAAAACTTAAATAAAAACAAAAACAAAAGTTATTGATATAATGAAACTTATAATTCAATATAATTAATTATTATATGGATTTTTTTAATATCATCTTTTATTTTATTTTTTTGAAATTTCTTAAAATTGAACTTACACTCTCTTAAAAGTTAACTTTACCCCTCTTATAAACAACCTAATTGAAATATCATGTTGTGTCTCTAAAATGCTCATGCTATGAAATTTTTCTCATTAGCTATATAAGTTTCTATATTTTTACAAATTATTTCAAGAATATTAAGTTGTGAGGTAGCAAATGGAAATGATTGACCAAAGTTGATTTCATTTATTAACAAATTGCATCCATATAATTTTTTCTTTTAAAAATTAATATATGAGAATCCTAGAAAAATAGTTTTCTTAGCTTGGATACAAAACCATACATAATAATTCCAAAAAAATTTAGACATATCTAGTGATAATTGATGAGATAAATTATGCTACTCCACTCTTTCTCTAGTTCTATAAGTTATCTTCCCAGGATTTCTAGGGAAAAAATCAAATATTAGTAAAACATGTGTAAGAATTTGTTGAAAATAGCCAAGATCAAGAGCTCAATGAATAATACAATAGAGAGACAAAATAGATCGATAAGAATAAATTGTATTCTAATAAAGACGCAAAATAAGATCAACTAGATCATTACATGCAATGCAGATGAGCCTGCTTATAAAGGAGAGGCCATATGGATATGTGAGTACACAATCATGACATGTGACTCAATGAGAAATAAGGGTAGGTAAGAATAGGTAGGGGAAGGTAGGAGAAATAGTATAATATTTCACAAGAGGTAGATCACCCATTGAATGTTGAATGTAACAACAAGATAAGACCACAAAAAGTGGAAATTCACCTACATACATCATCCCTATGTGCACACTTCCCTAAGTGTCTCATATGCAAACTATTATGAGATGCATTATCCTAAGTCAACTTAAGTAAGGTGTAATTATGAGACATAATTTGCACCACCCCCTTAAGTGAAACTTAGGGGAATGCACTTAAGCTAACAATGCAAGATGGGTCCCCGCTACGAGGCCATGTTAGGTACCCATGTCCAAATGAAAATGCATGCAAACCAATGTAGTCTTTTACAAATGAAAGAAGAGAGAAAAAACCCAAATGGGAAAACTCCCCACCAAAAAGAGATATGAAAAAACACAATCCTCTCAAAGAAGTATGAGAAGTACAAAACCCCATGTGAGGAAAAATCCCCCCATATGAGATAAGAAGAGAGACCATGAAGCCTCACCTCCATGTAGAATCTGCACCAATGGTAGAAGCTCAAAAATGAATGAAGAAACTATTCCATGATCATGTTGGCAATATTACATTATAACAGACAATGAAGATTGTTGGCATTTCAATAAGGTTATTGATGATTATGGACATAATTGATTAAGGATGTTTTACTGTCTTAATATTATTATTTTTTCATTGATGTCAAGAAATTGATTTCCTAATTTAGTATGATGTTGCCATATCTTGAGAAATATGATATGAATATTATAAAGAAGTCGGTAAAGACACAGGAAAGAATATGATGAAAAAAGGGATAAGTTATTCAATGGGCAACTAGTACCAAGTTAGACAATGATGAGATCATGATGTTTTAGATTGTTTTAACATCATACATATGTTGTAAAATGTAAAGGTTAATACGATACTATGTTATCAAGTAAGGAACCTAGTTGGTAAACCCTAAGGAACCTAGTCGGTAAACCCTAAGGTTATCGCAATTAGCTAATGAAGATAGAATGTCTACCGAGTAAAGTTTAGTATTCACTGAGTTGTAACCAAGCTATAACAGAATGCATTAAATGTTTACATGATATATTTAATGAAGGAAGCCGATGAGTAGGAACGAATCAATGATTAGTAAGCTGTGGAAGATGTTTGTTAACAAATCTAAGGCAATGGAGAGTCGGCATAAAAATCTATAGCACAGATTGAACCGCATTACCCTAACACAAGTTCCAAGAAGAATGTGCAAGTTCCAAGCTGGGGTAAAATGTTTTCAGATCGAAAGATACATTAAACCTAGACAAGATTGAATATTTTACGGCTATGATTGATCATTGTAAATGTGATCAAAGAGATTAAGCAGTTGGAAGATTGTTTATAAATAGGAAACTATTGATAAACAATGTATGTGGGCGAGTGTATGCACAGGGATGCTACATAGTGATTACTGAGCACAGAAGCTTGAAGACCTATTAGAATAATAGGGTATTGATGATTAGTTCTATGTCTAGATTGTATTGAACAAATAAGAATCTGCTTTAGCATTTTTAGATGTGAAGTTGCAGATAGACTTTTATTACTGTTATTTTGTGAAAGTGACAGAAAATCTCTTAACCAAGTGGACTTAATAGTCTTATATGTAAATCCTCTAGAAAGGTGACATTCTTATTGAGTGTTTGAAATCCTTTGACAAGGTGAAGATCCTAACAGATCTAAGGGAAATCCCTTAACCGGGTCACATCTAGCAATGTGTTTGTAATCTTTAACAGGATTTGCTTTTAACCGAGCATACTCTAGAAGAGTATATTTCTTAGTGGGTCCAAAATCCCACAGTGGTTTTTCCCTATTTGGGTTTCCACGTTAAATCTAGTGTTATGAGGTTTATGATGTTTATATTCTTTTGAGTTTACATGTTTGACATTTTTTGGTTATATGACTAATATATATGTTACCAAGGTTGAATCTGATGTTTTTAAGGATGATTAAGTTTGTATGATTCACCCCCCCCCCGCTCTCATCTTGTTGGCTATTGGATCTGTATTTACATTAAGTATCAGAACTATTAATTGGTATTAGAGCTTTGGACTCTGAAAGGAAGTTTAAGGGCACTTGAGTTAAAGATCCAAAGATGTATAAGAGGGATGCACCTAAGCTGAACAAGTCAACTTTCTCTACATGGCAAAAAAGGATGAAGCTACATCTATCAGGGATTAGAGAATATGCTATATATTATTTGGAGAATGATTTCATCACACCGAGCACCTATCCATTGACCATGGAAGAAATAAAGGTGAAACAAGAACATATTCAAGCAATGATTGAAATAACATCTGCATTGACCGATTCTGAGTTTAATGATCTAGAAGGCTGCAAGGATGCAAAGGCAATGTGGGACAAGCTCATATCAATCTATGGAGGAGATGAACATGTTCAAAGAGAAAAATTAGATAGTCTAAGAGGACAACTTGAATCCATGAGGATGAATGAAGGTGAGAACATAACCCAATATAGTAGAAGACTAAAGGAGATTGTAAATCAAATCAAAGGAGCAGAAGGAACTATTGAAGAAAAGGATGTAACAAGTAAGTTGCTGAGAACCCTTCTACCTGCCTATGCAATCTGAGTCTCTGCAATCAATGAATTGAGGTCTGTACCTAATATGCCAGTTTCTTTAGATGCTACTATTGGTAAGCTACATGCATTTGAGTTAAGTAATTTTGATAACAGTAGGTCATTAGTAAATAAAGTTGAATCTGCATTTAGTTCTTTTCATCTTGATGAACCTAATGATTACAATGAAAGAAAGTATAAGTACTCTGAAGGAGATCATAGTGGAGCAAGTGAAAGATTTTGGACGAACATGGAAGAAGTACATAAACTATATGAAGAAATCAGAAAGCAAGAAGAGTTTGAAGCAGTATTGGCCAAAAGGTTACCGAGAGGCAAAGGTAAGTATAAAGGAAAGCCAGCTTTAAAATGTTTCAATTGTGATAGAAATGGACATATGGCTTCTAACTCTCCTGACAAAGATTTCATTGAAAAGAGAGATTACCGAGATGATAGACAAAAAGATAATCATTACAGATGACACTGAGATTTCAGACGAAGAGATAGAAAGACATGCCTAATAGCTGATGAGGAATCTAATGATGATAAATCAGATGAAATTGATACAGAGGAAGTTGTTTATGTGGCTATCAAGGATGGATCAAATGAAGAGAGGTATGAAGAGAAAGCCCTAATATCTCACATAAACACTAATGATTCTTGGATTATAGATAGTGGTTGCTCACATCATATGATAGGAGATAAACACAAGTTTGTTATGTTAGAAGATTATAATGGAGGCTATGTTAGATTTGGTAATGATGCACCATGTTTGGTAAAAGGTAAAGGATCCATAACACTTCTTTATAATGCAAGATGCAATGATGTTTATTGGGTTGAAGGTTTGAAATACAATTTGTTGAGTGTAGCACAGCTAAACAACACAGGTTACCGAGTAGAGTTTGAAAAAGGAAATGTCAAAGTTCATGACAAGCATGGGAAGCTAGCTGCTATCGGGACACAAACAAAAGGTAATACATTTCACCTTGACTCAACTCGAAATAAGTGTTTGTATGCAAAGATTGATGATACCTGTTTGTGGCATAAAAGGTTTTGTCATGTTAATTTTGATAATCTAATCAAAATAAGCAAGAGGCACCGAGTAAGATGTCTACCGAATCTTGAAAAACTTGAGAATGCTATGTGCCGAGGATGCCAGATGGGTAAGATGACAAGATCAAGCTTTACAAGTAAGTCCTACACTTCTAAGGGAATTTTAGATCTTGTGCACACTGATCTTTGTGGTCCTATGAAAGTTCAAAGTTATTATGGTGATAAGTATTTCATATTATTTGTGGATGACTATTCAAGGATGATGTCAGTAATTTTTTTTAAAAGAAAAATCAGAAGCTTTTCAAATGTTTAAATGGTACAAGGTGAGAGTTGAAAATGAAACAGGAAGACAACTGAAATGTCTCAGATCAGATAGAGGAGGAGAGTTCACATCTAATGAGTTCAACTTATTTTGCAATGATCATGGTATTAAAAGACAAGTCTCTGCACCGAGAACTCCATAGCAGAATGGAATAGCTGAGAGAAGAAACAAATATATTGTGGATTGTGCTAGAACACTGATGATTGAAAAGAAGGTTCCACAAACATTTTGGAGAGAAGCAATAAGCATAGTTGTTTACACCTTGAACCGAGTTCAATTGAAGAAAGGTACTTTGAAGACACCTTATGAAATATGGTATGACAAGAAACCTAATGTAAGTTATTTTAAGATCTTTGGAAGTAAATGCTATATTCATAAAGATGAAAGAAATGGCAAGTTTGATCAGAAAAGTGAAGAAGGAACATTTCTAGGTTATTCTTCTAAAAGCAAAGCATTTAAATGTTTGATCAAATCATTTAACAAAATGGTAGAAAGTGCAAATGTAAAAATTGATGAATTTGCAGAAATGAATGATGAAGGAAATTCCAAATAAACCAAAAGGCTATGATGAATTTGTCTATGTGCAACCGAGAAGTCTTACCAAGAAGACTGTTGAAGAAAATAAAGAAGATATCCAGTTACCGAGTGATGAAGAAGATCATACAAAGCCTACCGAGCCTGTATTAGCCAAATATGTCAAAAGACACCATGCACCAAGTTAGATTATATGAGATAAGGATGATCCAGTGATGACAAGGAACAAACTGAGATAGAACACATGTTTGACATCTGAATTTGAACCGAGAATAGTGAAAGAGGCATTTAACAGTGAAGATTGGATAAATGCTATGACAGAAGAGATTGATCAAATCAGGAAGAATGACACATGGACACTGGTCCCAAGACCAAAGGACAAAAATGTAATCGGTACAAAGTGGATCTTCAGAAACAAGCTAAATGAAAAAGGTAAGGTCATTCATAATAAAGCAAGACTAGTTTGCAAAGGTTATGCCCAAGAAGAAGGAATTGATTATGGTGAGACTTTTGCACCTGTTGCTAGACTTGAAGGAGCAAGAACATTGTTGGCATATGCTGCTTACAAGAATTTCAAGGTATATCAAATGGATGTCAAATCTACATTTCTGAATGGTATATTAGAAGAAGAAGTTTTCATTGAACAACCTTAAGGATTTGTTGAAGACAATAATAAAGATCAGGTATGTAAATTGAACAAAGCTTTATATGGTCTAAAACAAGCACCTAGAGTGTGGTATGAAAGATTGCACTCATATTTGATTAAGATTGGTTTTATAGGGACAAATGAGAACAAAAATATGTACATGAAGAATGATGAAAATGGAATACTATTCTCAGCCATATTTGTTGATGATATTATATTTTGTGGAAATGACTCTTTATGCAAGAACTTTGGAAATCAAATGAGTAAAGAATTTGAGATGTCATTAATCAGTGAGATAAATTATTTTATAGGTTTACAGATATTGCAAATGAAAAATGAGATTTTCATTACCCAATCCAAGTAAATAAAGGAAATCTTGAAGAAATTTGGAATGGAGGACTCAAAACTAGTAAGTACTCCTATGACTACCAACTGTAGACTATCAAAGAATGATGAATCTGCATCTGTTGATGAGACACTCTACTGATCTATGATTGGAAAACTACAATACATTGTTCACAGTAGGCTAGACATAGCACATGCAATAGGTATTGTTGCAAGATTCTCTGCAGATCCTAAGGAAACACACATGACAACAATCAAAAGAATTTTTAGATACCTGAAAGGCACTGAAGATTATGGCCTAGTATATTAGAAAAGAAATGATTTTGATTTAAAAGTGTATACTGATGCTGATTGGGCGGGTAACATTGATGACAGAAAAAGAACAAGTGGTGGCGCTTTCTTTTTAGGAGAAAGACTAGTGAGTTGGCTTAGCAAGAAACAAGGATGTGTTTCTCAATCAACAGCCAAAGTTGAATATGTTGCTATAGCACTGAATTGCACCAATATAGCATGGTTCAAAAAACTATTGCAAGGCATAAATGAGCAAGTTACCAAGCCAGTAACTATATTCTATGATAACACTAGTGCCATTAACATTTCAAAGAATCCTGTTATGCACTCTAAGACAAAGCACATTTCTATCAAATATCATTATCTTAGAGAAGAAGCTCAAGAGAAGAAAGTGGTGTTGGAATATGTTAGCACAAAGGAGAAAATAGCAGATATCTTCACCAAACCACTACCAAAAGACACTTTTGAATATCTCAGAATTAAGTTAGGGGTCCTACCCCTATCTTCTACTCATTGACCGCGTTCGGTGAGAGCATCACTTCACTGACTCTATTGAATTTTTTTTTTTTGGGAGTTGATGTTGGAGTGATACACTTTAGAATGTTTTTCTGAAAGTGTATTGATTGGAATTAATACTGGACTAATATAGAAAATGATACAAAGAACAGGAATTGAAGACAAATGCTCTGATCAAGACTCAGTTGATACACAATAGCAGGAAATAACTTCTTACAGACAGAAATTATGTTTTAGTTCTTTTCTTTTTGGCATTGTTGTCAAAGGGGGAGAAGATCTACCAATGGGGAGAAGACCAACCAGAGGAGAAGAGAAAACTGAGCAGACTACAGATTGGGAAGAAGACTGAAGGAGAAGTCTAATGTATGGGGGAGAGCATTTTAGTATTTCTGAATATCACAGCAATTTGAATCTTTTACAAGTCAAATCAATTGGTTTTTCCATCAATGCCAAAGGGGGAGATTGTTGGCAATATTACATTATAATAGACAATGAAGATTATTGGCATTTCAATAAGGTTATTGATGATTATGGACATAATTGATTAAGGATGTTTTACTATCTTAATATTATTATTTTGTCATTGATGTCAAGAAATTGATTTTCTAATTCAGTATGATGTTGCCATATCTTGAGAAATATGATATGAAGATTATAAAGAAGTTGATAAAGACACAGGAAAGAATATGATGAAAAAAGGGATAAGTTATTCAATGGGCAACTAGTACTGAGTTAGACAATGATGAGATCATGATGTTTTAGATAGTTTTAACATCATACATATGTTGAAAAAGGTAAAGGTTAATACTACACTATGTTATCAAGTAAGGAACCTAGTTGGTAAACCCTAAGGAACCTAGTCGGTAAACCCTAAGGTTATCACAGTCGGCTAATGAAGATAGAGTGTCCATCGAGTAAAGTTTATGATGAGATGGAGTTGGGATAGAATAGCTTGGTCTATGCTCCTGGATCCTCTTCAGGGATCTCCTGGTGTTCTTCTCACACCCTAGGGTCTCTAGGGCTGGGTCTCTAGGGCTTCCTTTGCTTGGGAAACCCCCTAACCATGCCCAATCCACTCACCAATGAGTTGCTTTGCTGCTGCTACAGTCTCACCTAATCATGAGACAACATTCCCCTACTATGGCTAGTAAAGGTTTAAGGCTTGCTTCATGCTTCCCAAGGTCGTAGCATGGTTGGTGTTGAGTCTTTATCCTTGTTTCAACCCTCCAAGTGCAATCTAGAAGTTGTTGTTTTCCTGCTCTCTACTGATTTCACTGTTTTGGTGTTTTGCTCACAAAATAGTCTGCTACAAGGATTTTCTCTCCGACACGGTGCATTGACAACTCACACTCAAAGATTGGTCTGCCTCTCTATTGGTAATGCCTCAAAGGTTACCTAGGGTTTGGGCCTGCAAGTGGCCATACAAAGTTTAGGGCAGTTCTTGGGGTTCTTGAGGGTTTAATGAGGGTTTTGTGATTTGTTTGGTCACAGTGAGGATTCTTGAGAGTCTGCTACCTTAAGTGGATTGGATGAAGTGTCTCCTTTACTCCAATGCTACCTCCAACACTCCTATGCTCTTCCTCCAAAGGATGTTCACTCAACTACACAAACCTGTTGTCCAAGACCTCTGCTACAACATCCATTCCTAACCGGGTACAGTTAGTCTCGCCTAGGAATGTGCTGCTGCTTGGTTAACTTGCTTTTCTCTAGGCCCTACATGCTTAGGACTAATGTATAGGGTCTCCACACCCATTTACCAAGGTTTCATTAGGGTTCCACAATGGGAAATGGAGTCAAGACCTCATTTCACAGTTCCTATCCAAAATAGGGTAGGAGGAACACAGTTTTCCAACTGTTTAAAAAAACACACATAGTCTGCAATTAAAAACCTAAACTAATGCTTGAAAATGAAAGTATTTACACCATGTCAAAAACAACACATAGGATTGGATCTTTTTCAATCCGTACACTTTCTTATTTCTTCCTATCAAACTGACTGGTAATTACATTCTGCAGTTACAGTCTGATTTTTTGCTTGAGCCGTACAACATCTGTCAATCCAACCTCTATATTTTAGGGTTTTAGAGTACTTATAGTACCTTGCCTCATTCTACGTGCACAAACTAAGGTTTTACCCCACCAACCTAAAGAACTTACCTTTTTTGCAATAAAAGTTGCTTGCTAACTTCAAAAGTTGTCATGCCATTGTGAGCAACTTTGACATGTTGCTGCCTAAGACTTCTAGACCACATTGGGCCCACCTAAGAACACCACTTGGTGATCAAACACTCCTAAACTCCTCCAATATACACATACCTTACATTTTGATAGAAAACACAACTCTTGACAACTAACCCTCTAGGACTCTACCTACGACCTATGAGCACATGGCTCATTATTACATGAATAAAAGCTTCTAAAAAGAACAATGCTAACAAATCAAGAAAAAGAAAGAGATAGGAAGGGTGCTCCTACACCATGCTCCCCCTCTGCACAGAATTTTAAGAAGAAGAAGGTGATAAGAGAGCTGGGTTTATTCCCAATGCCTTCAATCTGCTCTCTTCCACCCATGTTGCTTCAAATATTGGCTGATCAACCCACTTCACAAGATGTTCCATATAAACCTAGTGTCTAGTAGATTTCTTGACTCTTGATTCCAAAATTTTCTCTACTTTAGGCTTCTTTACCTGTGGTAAAACATTAACGTCAATGTCTTGCAATACCTGAGCTTGGTTCTCAGTCTGTTCTACTATCTCACCCTTATACCTAGTCAGGTTTGCTACATTAAAAACTGGTGAAATGGTGAAATCTGTTGGCAAGTCAACTCTATAGGCATTCTTACCATACTGTGACAAGATTTTGCAAGGTCCCACTCTTTGCATCTGCAGTTTGGTAGGCTTTCCTCCTTACATCCTAGCTTTACTCAAGTGAACCATCACATAATCACCCACTCTAAACTGAACTTCCCTTCTTTTCTCATCCTGTTTGGCTTTCAGTTTGAGGGTGGATTCAAGGATGGCCTTCTTAACCTGCTCGTGAACTTCCTTGATGGTTTGAGTGAAGTATTCTGCCTGTCCACTCTGCATTTGCAAACTACCAAGGTCTCTCAACTCACACACTCCTCTTGGATGTCTGCCATAGACAACCTCAAAAGGGCTTTTACCAGTGGTTCTATTAACATTGTCATTATATGCATACTCTACTTGAGAAATGATCAAATCCCATGTTTGGCCATACTCTTTGGTCAAACATCTCAACAAGTTACCTTGCACTCTGTTGATGACTTCAGTCTACCCATTTGTTTGTGGATGGTAGGCTAAGTTAAATGACAGATTGGTTTCTAATCTCCTCCATAATGTCTTCCAAAAATGACCCATGAATTTGTTGTCCCTGTCTAAAACAATGCTCAAAGGGATTCCATGAATCCTAACAATCTCTTTGAATAAGAGATGAGCAACATAGCTTGCATCATGTGTAGTCTTGCAAGGAATAAAATGACTCATTTTAGAAAATCTATCTACTACCACATAGATGTTGTCCATACCTATTTTGGTCTTAGGAAGTCCAACCATGAAGTCCATGCTTATGCATTCCCAAGGTCTGTTGGGAATCGGTAATGGCTGACACAAACCAGCATTGCTTGATCCACCTTTAGCTCTTTGGCATACACCACACTATTCTGCATATTTTCTCACATCTCTTGGCAACTTTGGCCAATAGTAGAACCTCTACACTAAGTCTAGGGTCTTATTAACCCCAAAATGTCCACTCATACTACCATTATGCTTCCCTTCAATGAGGTTCTCCCTCATTGATCCTCTAGGTACACACAACTGATTACCCTTGAATAAAAGACCATTTTGGAGAGTTTAATCTGCATACTCACCATGGAAATGGTTCTCAAATTCACTGCAAATCTTATAGGCTGCTACAAAGTCTTCATCTCCCTCATAGAGATCTTTGAAACCTTCTATACCAATGCTTTGTAGCTATAATTCTTGGACTGTCACTAATTTTTTGCTCAATGAATTCGCCACCCTATTGAGTTGCCCTTTCTTATGCTTAATAGTGAAGGTGAAGGATTGGAGATATTCCATCCATTTTAGATGCCTATTTCTTAGCTTTTCTTGAGTATTTATGTAACTTAATGCCTGATTGTCTGTGAATACTACAAACTCTTTTGGAAGTAGGTAACGTCTCCATTTCTTAAGAGACTGCACTAATGCATACAACTCTAAGTCATAAGCTCAATACCTCTTATTTGCTTCATTCAGTTTCTCACTAAGAAATGCCACAGGTCTTCCCTCTTGGCTGATTACTCCACCTACAACAATACCACTTGCATCACACTCCAAAGTGAACAAGTTATCAAATGAAGGTAGGACAAGGATGGGCTTTGTGGCTATTTCCTGTTTCAACAATTGAAATGCTTTATCTTCTTGCTCACTCCAAAAAAACTTAGTTTTCATACCTCCCTTAATGGTGTCAAGGACTAGAGCACATATACCACTAAAATTCCTCACAAATTTCCTATAAAATTGAGCTAATCCATGGAAACTTCATACCTCAGTTCCTGTTTTAGGTGCAGGCCAATTCATGATTGCCTCCACTTTTCTTGGATCCATCTTCAAGGTTCCTTTGGACACCACAAATCCTAAGTATACCAACTCTTGTTTCAAGAAGTCACACTTCTCTAGGTTCATAGATAGCTTCTCCTCATTCAACCTCTCCAAAACTGATCTCAAATGCTCAAGATGCTCTTTCTTAGTGCTGCTATAGATGAGTATGTCATCTAGATACACTACCACAAATCTCCCTATGAAGTCTTTTAATACTTCATTCATCAACCTCATGAAGGTGCTTGGAGCATTAGTAAGATCAAATGGCATCACAAGCCACTCATACAATCCATCTGTGGTCTTGAAAGCGGTCTTCCACTCATCACCCTCCTTAATTCTTATCTGGTGATAACCACTTTTAAGGTCCAGCTTAGTGAAATACATAGCCCCTCCTAAACAATCCATTAAATCCTCTATTCTAGGAATAGGAAACCTATACGTAAAGGTAATCCTATATATTTCTCTTGAGTCAATGCAAAGCCTCCATTTACCTCCTTTTTTGGATGCCAACACCACTAGGACTGCACATGGGCTGATGCTCTTCTTAATCAGTCCTTGTTCCAATAGCTCTTGAACTTGCCTTGCTACTTCCTTATTCTAATCAGGAGTGATCTTATAGGTAGCTTTGTTTGGTAGGGATGCACCTGGGACAAAGTCTATTTGATGGTTGATTGTCCTTCTAGGTGGGAGTGTGGCAGGTGCTCCATCACTCACAATGTCCTTGTACTCATGCAACAAGTGCTACACCTCCTTGGGTACTTCGGTCTGTAGCTTGTCTTCTTCCTTCTTTGGCTTCACAAAGATAGCACACTTGACCATATACTCCTCATGTAGAAGGTTGATGAACTCTTTACCAGTAGCTACCAAAACACTAGGTGTTTTTGAAGTGCCCTCTTCATCCTCAGTCAATGACTGAATTTTGTAAGTCTTGCTGTCCTTCTTAAAGGATATGGAGTTCTCCTCTCCATCATAGACTACCTTCCTATCAAACTACCAAGGTCTTCCTAATAGTAGATGACATGCATCCATAGGCAATACATCACAAAGGATTTTGTCTCTAAATCCTCTAATAGAAAACTCTACCCAAGTCTGCTCATTGACTAGCACACTCTGTCCTTTGTTTAACCAAGTTACCTTGTAAGGATTGGTGTGGGGTATTCTTGTGAGTTTTATCTTTCTAACTACCTCTTTAGAGATGATGTTATCAGTTGAGCCAGTATCAACTATCACCTTACACACTTTGCCAAGAATCTTGCACCTTACCCTAAACAATGCTCTTCTATGTTTGGGTTCCTCCTTGATTGGCTGTCTGATCAAAATCCGATTGAACATCAGGTTCTAACCAACTTCTGATTCAATTTAATCCACATCTGGTGTCTTGTTGCTTAAAGAGTCTTCTTGTGCATATGTAACCCTCGTTCCATTATTAGTTGAGGTAGGCTTGTCAGGGCGTCTATATGCTGGGTGTCCCAATTGACCACAATTGTAACACTTCATAGTTGCAAAATATTATTTACCTCTGCCGGTACCTCTACCCCTATTTGAACCACCTTGTGCATCTCTTCCTCTTGTATGTCCACCTCTGAGATTGGTCTCACTACCATGCTCAATCAACTTAGCTTCTCCATGGGATCTTTGCTCATTTGGCTTGCTGTGGTAACCACCTTAGTGAGTCACTTATTCTCTGCCTCTACCTTTACCCCTACTATTGGAGTCTCCTTTTCTTTTGTTCCTTTCCTCTACTTTGATAATAAGCTGATGGCATTTTTGAATAGTAGTAGGAGTCCACAAACTGATCTCCTCAAAAATGTTCCACTTTAGGCTACTCAAGTACCTAGCCACCATAATAGATTCATCTTCTTGAACCCTTGATCTAAGACATAATTTTTGAAACTCTTCGGTGTAGGAGGTTACATCAAGATCCTTTTGTTTCAATCCTTGTCTCTTCTTATGAAGTTGAACTTCATAAGCCTCTGGTAAGTAGTTCTCCTTAATCTTTCTTACCATAGCTTCCCAGTTTGCAATGCGTAACTTTCCCATACTAACCCTTTCTTCTTGCAAGTATTTCCACCATGTTAGAGCTGCTCCCCTCAATCTTGATTTGGCAACTTTAACTTTCTGAGCCTCTGTCACTCCTTCACACTCAAAGTGGTTTTCTGTGGCCTCAATCCATTCCATAACCATGTCTATATTCATTCTTCCACTAAAATGTGGCACACCTTCAAATGCCTTAGTGTTCAAAGCTTTGATAGCTTTCACAAAAGGTTCTTCATGGAGCAAGGGATCAGGTTCAAGGATCACATCATCTATGTCTATAGCCTTTTAACCTTTGGTGTCTTCATCCCAAGGTTCTTGTGTCCTCTGACCTACTACTTCTTACAGTTTATCCCTCAAATCATCCATGGCTTCTACAAGGAGCCTATTCTTCTCCCTCTATTCTTCCACTTCTCTAGCTAGCTCTGCGTTGGTAACCATTCTGCTCTCCCCTACTGATTCACCAGTATATAGAGACATACACATGATCCAATAAGTCTTTTACTTAGCTCTGATACCAATATGATGAGATGGAGTTGGGATAGACCAGCTTGGTCTATGCTCCTGGATCCTCTCTGGGGATCTCCTGGTGTTCTTCTCACACCCTAGGGTGTCTAGGGCTTCCTTTGTTTGGGAAACCCCCTGACCATGCCCAATCCACTCACCAATGAGTTGCTTTGCTACTGCCATAGTCTCACCTGCTCATGAGACAACACTCCCGTACTATGGCTAGTAAAGGTTTAAGGCTTGCTTCATGCTTCCCAAGGTCCTAGCATGGTTGGTGTTGAGTCTTTATCCTTGTTTCAACCCTCCAAGTGCAATCTAGAAGCTGTTGTTTTCCTACTCTCTATCGATTTCACTGTTTTGGTGTTTTGCTCACAAAATAGTCTGCTACAAGGATTTTCTCTCCCACACAATGCATTGAAAACCCACACTCCAAGATTGGTCTACCTCTCTATTGGTAATTCCTCAAAGGTTACCTAGGGTTTGGGCCTACAAGTGGCCATACAAAGTTTAGGGCAGCTCTTGGGGTTCTTGAGGGTTTAATGAGGGTTTTGTGATTTGTTTGGTCATAGTGAGGATTCTTGAGTGTTTGATACCTTAAGTGGATTTGATGAAGCCTCTCCTTCACTCCAATGCTACCTCCAACACTCGTCTGCTCTTCCTCCAAAGGATGTTCACTCAACTACGCAAACCTGCTGTCCAAGACCTCTACTACAATGTCCATTCGTAGCTGGGTACAGTTAATCTCACCTAGGAATGTGTTGTTTCTTGGTTAACTTGCTTTTCTCTGGGCACTGCATGCTTAAGACTAATGTACAGGGTCTCCACACCCATTTCTTGAGGTTTCATTATGTTTGCACAACGGGAAATAGAGTCAAGACCTCATTTCACAGTTCCTGCCCAAAACGAGGTAGGAAGAACATGGTTTTGCAACTGTTTACAAAAACACACACAGTCTACAATTAAAAACCTAAACTAATGCTTGAAAATGAAAGTATTTACACCATGTCAAAAACAACACACAGGATTGGATCTTTTTCAATTTGTACACTTGCTTATTTCTTCCTGTCAAACTAACTGGTAATTACATTCTACAGTTACGGTCTGATTTTCTGCTTGAGCCATACAACATCTATCAATCCAACCTCTAGATTCTAAGGTTTTAGAGTACTTATAGTACCTTGCCTCAGTCTGCATGCACAAACTAGGGTTTTACCTAGCTAACCTAAAGAACTTACCTTTTTTGCAATAAAAGTTGCTTGTCAACTTCAAAAGTTGTCATGCCATTACGAACAACTTTGAGCAACTTTGACATGTTGCTGCCTAAGACTTCTAGACCACATTGGGCCCACCTAAGAACACCACTTGGTGATCAAACACTCCTAAACTCCTGCAATACACACATACCTTACATTTTGATAGAAAACACAACTCTTGACAACTGACCCTCTAGGACTCTACCTAGGACCTATGAGCACGAGGCTCATTATTACATGCATAAAAGCTTCTAAAAAGAACAATGCTAACAAAACAAGAAAAAGAAAGAGATAGGAAGGGTACTCCTACACCAATTTAGTATTCACTGAGTTGTAACCAAGCTATAATAGAATGCATTAATTGTTTACATGATATATTTAATGAAGGAAGCTGATGAGTTGGAACGAATCGATGATTAGTAAGCCGTGGAAGATGTTTGTTAATGAATCTAAGGCAATGGAGAGTCGGCATGAAAATCTACAACACAGATTGAACCGCATTACCCTAACACTAGTTCCAAGAAGAATGTGCAAGTTCCAAGCCGGGGTAAAACATTTTCAGATCGAAAGATACATTGAACCTAGACAAGATTGAAGATATGATGGCTATGATTGATCATTTTAAATGTGATCAAAGAGATTAACCAGTTGGAAGATTGTTTATAAATAGGAAACTATTGATAAATAATGTATGCGGGCGAGTGTATGCACAAGGATGCTACATAGTGATTACCGAGCACAAAAGCTTGAAGACCTGTTAGAATAACATAGTATTGATGCCCAACAGATAGACAAGATTAGTTCTATATCTAGATTGTATTGAACAAATAAGAATTTGCTTTAGCATTTTTATATGTGAAGTTCCAGATAGAATTTTATTACTATTATTTTGTGAAAGTGACAGAAAATCTCTTAACCTAGTGGACCTAACAGTCTTATATGTAAATCCTCTAGCAAGGTGACATTCTTATTGAGTGTTTGAAATCCTTTGACAAGGTCACTCCTAACAAGGTGAAGATCCTAACAGATCTGAGGGAAATCCCTTAACCGGGTCACATCTAGCAATGTGTTTGTAATCTTTAATAGGATTTGCTTTTAACCAAGCATACTCTAGAAGAGTATATTTCTTAGTGGGTCCGAAATCCCACAGTGGTTTTTCTCTATTTGGGTTTCCACGTTAAATTTGGTGTTATGAGGTTTATGATGTTTATATGCTTTTGAGTTTACATGTTTGATAGTTTTTGGTTATATGACTGATATATATGTTACCGAGGTTGAATCTGATGTTTTTATGGATGATTAAGTTTGTATGATTCACCCCCCCCTCTCATCTTGTTGGCTATTAGATCTGTATTTACATTAAGTATCAGAACTATCAAATCATCGAACAACATTCCTCCCATTAGGAAGAAACAAAACCAAAGGTGTGCACATCGAGTCTCCCCAATCATGAAGGGAAGATGTAGGGAAAAAAACTCAAGATGTATGGAGTTGTTGAAAACTGCTCAAGTGTCCCCATGTCAATGCTAACAGTTACCCCCTCCAAATCATGCGTATTGATCCACAATGTTGATAAAGACACTCCAAGATCTAGTGAATATGAACGTAGAATAAGATCCAAAGGCTCACATGTCTCCTCTAAGGATAAAGAGACCTCCTCCAAATTTTGTACATAAGTATCCACAATCATGTCAACCTTGAAAGAATGATAATGTAGATAATGAAAAAGAGAGTCGGAGTGTTTCCTCACAACAATTGAAGAAGGATCATCTTCATCAAAGAGAAGATAAATGTCATCAATGATGTCCCCCAAATCTGCAATGTAGGACACAACAAACAAACTTGCAATGTCTGTCAAGTAATCATCCCATGGAACTGAAGTTGGAAGACAAGGTATGCCTTACTGCACTGAATCACAAGAAGGCAAAACTATTGTAATATTTTCATCATCAGGTGCAAGAGGTGATGTGATATTAATAGGAGGAGATGAAATGCTAGTCTCAAGAATGGGGTCACATGTGAGAATCCCGAAGTTCAAGTACCCAAAGTTCTCCTGAATATTGAAATCATCACAAGAAGTGTGATCAACATAGGAAGAATTAACCTCATCAATATGACCAAAATGTGAAAAGGTATATAACTGAGATGCATGATTAACCACCCTAGTTGTAATGATAGTTCTACTCTCCAAGTCTCTAATGATAACTGAATCAGGTGTGAACTTCATAGTTTTCCTTGTTACCCCATGAGTGATCTGATAGATGGAAATAAGATTGTTTGTCAAATGGGGTACACACAACACATCATTGGAGGAGTTATCCCTAATGGAAATATATCCTTTCCCAATAAAATCCATGTATGTATTATTTTACATCAAAATTTGTGGCATGTTTCAAGGAACAAATGAAGAGAACATAGACTGTGAAGATGACATATGATGAGAAGCTCCAAAATCATGAGTTGTAGTAGAACAAAGAGCTTGTCATTTATTTGTCCCAAAAGTTTGATCCTTCCCTTTATCCTTTTTCTTTGGAAGAAGAAGCCAAAGTAGACATTATAGAAGGCAAACTGATTTTATTCTTCTCAAGAAGATGTTTCAATTCATCAATATCCTTCTTGTAACAATGTTGTTAATCATGTCCCAACTTCTTATAATATGCACAAAAAAGATTGTCCTTATATGATTTCTTATTAGGTGAGGATGTAGAATTACTTTGTTGTGGTGAGGATGATTATGCTCCATCTTGTTGTGTCTTTGGCTTAGACTACTTTTGGTTCTTACCTTTTCGTTGATTACTTTGATTCCCTTTATTAGCCAGAAAATCTTGTGACTTTGAAGACTTGAGAATCCCCATCTTGGTCAACTTAAATTGCTCAAGTATAAACATCTTCGTGAATGCATCAAATGATGGTGGAGTGTATGAGAAACCTTGAGCCAATCAATGGGCATGAAAGATATAAACAAAGGTTGCATACTCCGATGAAATCTTGTCCAACAAGTTGTAAACCAATGGAGCATCTTTTTTATCAATGTCATAATCCTTAAGCTTTTCTCTTAGCTCATTTTCTTTTGTGATATAATCTTGGATTCTATCAAAATCCTTGGGATCCAATGTTGTGAGTTCATCATCAAGATTGTATCCATTTATCCCATCAACTTGACCCTAAGATTTGGCATAAATATCCCAATCCTCTTTAATTGTAGTACACTTCTCAATATGAAAAAAGAGGTCATCTGATACATACTCTCTCAAGGTTCCAAGTGCCATATAGTTTTTAGTGAGCCATTCAAATTGAATATTAGGATCATCCTTAGGATCAAGTGGTGTTGTTATTGTTCCATTTACATAATGAATGAGTCATTTTTCCATAAGCTTACTCCATGCATTAATTTCCCATGATGCATAATTATTTGGAGTTAAAAGTTAAAATTTAGGAGAGCCCATAGCACCAAATGAAAAACACAATAAATCAAGAGGCAAAATCACACAAGACACCCCCCCAAATTACTTAATCAAAGAACCCCCGCACCCCCCCACCCTAAAATGATGATTTGGCACTTTATATATAGTGCGATTACAATGGCCACTTGCAAAACAAGGCAAGGTGGAATTTCTAATTTCAAAAGACAACTACCTCAAATAGGTTGGAAGAGACTCCAACAAACTCCACAAGAGATCTAAGATAAGATCCAAGAAAGTAAAGAGTACCAAATGGGCCAAAAATGACCAAGTACAATTTCTATTCAAAATGGTGCAAATCTGATAGCACCACATGAAAGTAAATAAAAAATTATGCACTTCCAAAGAAAATGGCACCTGAAAAGGAGGTCGTATGAGCCCGAACAAAGCCTTTGAAGTTGCAAAATTGAGGATTGGACATGTATGGTTGTGAAAAACTAGAAATTGTGAAAACTGTCCACCAAAATCAGAAAAATCCACCAACACTATGAAGAGCACAAAAAATTAGCCCAAATAAACAAAAAATTGTACAAAAAAAGGACCTAAAATGAGCAAGTTATGGGCCTCCAAAGTTGGCCTACAAAATCAATAATCTCATTAAGAGGGGGCTTGGTGTAGGAGCACCCTTCCTATCTCTTTCTTTTTCTTTCTTTTTCTAGCATTGTTCTTTTTAGAAGCTTTTATGCATGTAGAAATGAGCCATGTGCTCATAGGTCCTAGGTAGGGTCCTAGAGGGTAAGTTGTCAAGGTTATGATTTTTGTTGTGCTTTCTATCAAAATGTAAGGTATGTGTGTATTGGAGGAGTTTAGGAGTGTTTTATCACTAGGTCGTATTCTCAAGTTGACCCAATGGGGTCTAGAAGTCTTAAACAACAACATGTCAAAGTCGCTCAAAGTTGCTCACAATGGCATGACAACTTTTAAAAGTTGACAAGCAAGTTTTATTGCAAAAAGGGTAAGTTCTTTAGGTTAGCAGTGGAAAAACCCTAGTTTGTGCATGCAAACCAAGGAAAGATACTATAAGTACTCTAAAACCCTAAAATCTAGAGGTTGGGTTGATAGATATTGTACGGCTCAAGCAGAAAATCAGACTATAACTGCAGAATGTAATTACTAGTCAGTTTGACAAGAATAAATAAGCAAGTGTACGGATTGAAAAACATCCAAACCTATGTGTTGTGTTTGTCATGGTGTAAATAGTTTCATTTTCAAGCATTAGTTTAGGTTTTTAATTGTAGACTGTATGTGGTTTTGTAAATAGTTGTAAAATTGTGTTCTTCCTGCCCTGTTTTGGACAGGAACTGTGAAATATGGTCTTGACTCCATTTTTCATTGTGGAACCCTAATGAAACCATAGGAAATGGGTGTGGAGACCCTGTACATTAGTTCTAAGCATGCAAGGCCCAGAGAAATGTAGGTTAATAAAGTAGCAGCACATTCCTAGGTGAGAGTAGCAGAACCCGGTTAGGAATGGATGTTGTAGTAGAGGTCTTGGACAACAGGTTTGAGTAGTTGAGTGAAAATCCTTTGGAGGGAGAGCAGAGGATTGTTGGAAGTGGCATTGGAGTGAAGGAGAGGCTTCATCAAATCCATTTAAGGTGGCAAACACTAAAAGAATCCTCACTATATTTATACAGTCCAGTAAGCCCTCACAAAACCCTCAAGAACCCCAAGAAACTGCCTAAGCTTTGTACGGTCATTTGCAGTAACAAACCCTAGGTAAGCCTTGAGGCATTTCCAATAGAAAAGTAGACAAATCTTGGAGTGTGGATTATTAATGCACTATGTGCAAGAGAAAACCCTTGTTGCAGACTGTTTTGTGAGTAAAACACCCAAACAGTGAAATCGGTAGAGAGCAGGCTAACAGCAGCTTCTAGATTGCACTTGGAGGGTTGAAACAAGGATAAAGACTCAACACCAATCATGCTAGGACCTTGGGAAGTATGAAGCAATCCTTAAACCTTTACTAGCCATAGTAGGGGAATGTTGTCTCATGAGTGGATTGGGCATGGTTAGGGGGTTTCCCAAGCAGAGGAAGCCCTAGAGACCCTAGGGTGTGAGAAGAGCACTAGGAGATCCCAGGAGAGGATCCAGGAGCATAGACCAAGCTGGTCTATCCCAACACCATCTCATTAGATTGGTATCAGAGCTAAGTAAAAGACTTGTTGGACCATGTGTATGTCTCTCTATACTAGTGAATCAGTAGGGGAGAGCAGAATGGTTACCAATGTAGAGCTAGCTAGAGAAGTGGAAGAATAGAGGGAGAAGAATAGGCTCCTTGAAGCAGCCATGGATGATTTGAGGGATAAATTGCAGGAAGTAGTAGATCAGAGGACACAAGAACCTTGGGATGGAGACACCAAAAGTAAAAAGGCTATAGACATAGTTGATGTGATCCCTGAACCTAATCCCTTGCTCCATGAAGAACCTTTTGTGAAAGCTATCAAAGCTTTGAACACTAAAGCATTTGAAGGTGTGGCACATTTCAGTGGAAGAATGGATATAGACACTGTTATGGAATGGATTGAGGCCATGGAAAACCACTTTGAGTGTGAAGGAGTGACAGAGGCTCAGAAAGTTAAAGTTGCCAAATCAAGGTTGAGGGGAGCAGCTCTAACATGGTGGAAATACCTGCAAGAAGAAAGGGTTAGTATGGGAAAGTTACCCATTGCAAACTGGGAAGCTATGGTAAGAAAGATTAAGGAGAACTACTTACCAGAGGACTATGAAGTTCAACTTCATAAGAAGAGACAAGGATTGAAATAGAAGGATCTTGATGTAACCTCCTACACCGAAGAGTTTCAAAAATTATGTCTTAGATCAAGGGTTCAAGAAGATGAATCTATTAAGGTGGCTACGTACTTGAGCAACCTATAGTGGAACATTCAGGAGGAGATCAATGTTTGGACTCCTACTACTGTTCAAAAATGCCACCATCTTGTTCTCAAAGTAGAGGAAAGGAACAAAAGAAAAGGAGACTCCAATAGCAGAGGTAAAGGCAGAGGCAAAGAACAAGTGACTCGCCGAGGTGGTTACCACAGCAAGCCAAATGAGAAAAGAGCCCATGGAGAAGCTAAGTTGACTAAGCATGGTAGTGAGACCAATCTCAGAGGTTGACATACTAGAGGAAGAGGTGCACAAGGTGGTTCAAGTAGGGGTAGAGGTACCGACAAAGGTAACTCCTATTTTGCAACTATGAAGTGTTACAATTGTGGTCAATTGGGACACCTGACATATAGATGCCCTGACAAGCCTACCTCAACTAATAATGGAAAGAGGATTGCATATGCACAAGAAGACTCTTCAAGTAGCAAGACACTAGATGTGGATCAGATTGACTCAGAAGTTGGTGAGAACCTGATGTTCAATCGGATTTTGATCAGATAGCAAATCAAGGAGGAACCCAAACATAGAAGAGCATTGTTTAGGGTAAGGTGCAAGATTCTTGGCAAAGTGTGTAAGGTGATAGTTGATACTGGCTCAACTGATAACATCATCTCTGAAGAGGTAGTTAGGAAGCTGAAACTCACAAGAATACCCCACACCAATCCTTACAAGGTAACTTGGTTAAACAAAGGATAGAGTGTGCTAGTCAATGAGCAGACTTGGGTAGAGTTTTTTATTGGAGGGTTTAGAGACAAAATCCTTTGTGATATATTGCCTATGGATGCATGTCATCTGCTGTTAGGAAGACCTTGGTAGTTTGATAGGAAGGTAGTCTATGATGGAGAGGAGAACTCCATATCCTTTAAGAAGGACAACAAGACTTACAAAATTCAGTCATTGACCGAGGATGAAGAAGGCACTTCAAAAACACCTAGTGTTTTGGTAGCTACTGGTAAATAGTTCATTAACCTTCTACATGAGGAGGATATGGTCAAGTGTGCCATCTTTGTGAAGCCAAAGAAGGAAGAAGATAAGCTTAAGACCGAAGTACACAAGGAGGTGCAACACTTATTGCATGAGTACAAGGACATTGTGAGTGAAGGAACACCTACCAGACTCCCACCTAGAAGGACAATCAACCATCAAATAGACTTTGTCCTAGGTGCATCCTTACCAAAAAAAGCTACCTATAAGCTCACTCCTGTTCAGAATAAGGAAGTAGCAAGGAAAGTGCAAGAGCTATTGGAACAAGGACTTATTAAGAAGAGCATCCGCCCATGTGCAGTCCCAGTGGTGTTGGCATCCAAAAAAAGGAGGTAAATGGAGGCTTTGCACTGATTCAAGACCAATCAATATGATTACCATTAGATACAGGTTTCCTATTCCTAGAATAGAGGATTTAATGGATTGTTTAGGAGGGGCTATGTATTTCACTAAGCTAGACCTTAAAAGTGGTTATCACCAGATAAGAATTAAGGAGGGTGATGAGTGGAAGACCACTTTCAAAACCACAGATGGATTGTATGAGTGGCTTGTGATGCCATTTGGGCTTACTAATGCTCCAAGCACTTTTATGAGGTTGATGATTGAAGTGTTAAAAGACTTCACAAGCATATTTGTGGTAGTGTATTTAGATGACATACTCATCTATAGTAGCACTAAGGAAGAGCATCTTGAGCATTTGAGATCAGTTTTGGAGAGGTTGAATGAGGAGAAGCTATCTATCAACTTGGAGAAGTGTGACTTCTTGAAACAAGAGCTGGTATACTTAGGATTTGTGGTGTCCAAAGGAACCTTGAAGATGGATCCAAGCAAAGTGGAGGCAATCATGAATTGGCCTGCACCTAAAACAGGAACTAAGGGAAGAAGTTTCCATGGATTAGCACAATTTTATAGGAAATTTGTGAGAAATTTTAGTGGTATATGTGCTCCAATCCTTAACACCATTAAGGGAGGTCTGAAAAATAAGTTTGTATGGACTGAGCAAGCAGACAAAGCATTTCAATTATTGAAATAGGAAATAGCCACAAAGCCCATCCTTGTCCTACCTTCATTTGATAAGTTGTTCACTTTGGAGTGTGATGCAAGTGGTATTGCTATAGGTGGTGTACTCATCCAAGAGGGAAGACCTGTGGCATTTTTTAGTGAGAAACTAAATGAGGCAAAGAAGAGGTATTCAACTTATGACTTAAAGTTGTATGCATTAGTGCACTCTCTTAAGAAATGGAGACATTACCTACTTCCAAAAGAGTTTGTAATATTCACAGACAATCAAGCATTGAGTTACATAAATACTCAAGAAAAGGTAAGCAATAGGCATCTGAAATGGATGGAATATCTCCAATCCTTCACCTTCACTATTAAGCATAAGAAAGGGCAACTTAATAGGGTGGCAGATGCATTGAGCAGAAAATTGTTGACAATCCAAGAATTATAGCTATAGAGCATTGGCATAGAAGGTTTCAAAGATCTCTATGAGGGAGATGAAGACTTTGCAACAGCCTATAAGACTTGCAGTGAATTTGAGAACCATTTCCATGGTGAGTATGCAGATTACACTCTCCAAAATGGTCTTTTATTCAAGGGTAATCAGTTGTGTGTACCTAGAGGATCAATGAGGGAGAACCTCATCCAAGAGAAGCATAATGGTAGTATGAGTGGATATTTTGGGGTTATTAAGACCCTAGACTTAGTGCAGAGATTCTACTATTGGCCAAAGTTGCCAAGAGATGTGAGAAGATATGTAGAACAATGTGGTGTATGCCAATGAGCCAAAGGTGGATCAAGCAATGTTGGTTTGTATCAGCCATTACCAGTTCCCAACAAACATTGGGAATGCATAAGCATGGACTTCATGGTTGGACTTCCTAAGGACCAAAATAGGTATGGATAGCATCTATGTGGTAGTAGATAGATTTTCTAAAATGAGTCATTTTATTCCATGCAAGACTACACATGATGCAAGCTATGTTGCTCATCTCTTCTTCAAAGAGATTGTTAGGATTCATGGACTCCCTTTGAGCATTGTTTCAGATAGGGACAACAAATTCATGGGTCATTTTTGGAAGACATTATGGAGGAGATTAGGAACCAATCTATAATTTAGCTCAGCCTACCATCCACAAACAGATGGGCAGACTAAAGTCATCAATAAAGTGTTAGGTAACTTGTTGAGATGTTTGACCAAAGAGTATGGCCAAACATGGGATTTGATCATTTCTCAAGCAGAGTATGCATATAATGACAGTGTTAATAGAACCACTGGTAAAAGCCCTTTTGAGGTTTTCTATGGCAGACATCTAAGAGGAGTATGTGAGTTGAGAGACCTTGGTAGTTTGCAAATGCAGAGTGGATAGGTAGAAGACTTCACTCAAACCATCAAGGAAGTTCAAGAGCAAGTTAAGAAGGCCATCCTTGAATCCACCATCAAACTAAAAACTGAAGTGGATGAGAAAAGGAGGGAAGTACAGTTTAGAGTGGGTGATTATGTAATGGTTCACTTGAGTAAAGCTAGGATGCAAGGAGGAAAGCCTACCAAATTGCAGATGCAAAGAGTGGGACCTTGTAGAATCCTATCGTAGTATGGTAAGAATGCCTACAGAGTTGACTTGCTAGTAGATTTAGCCATTTCACCAGTTTTTAATGTAGCAGACCTGATCAGGTATAAGGGTGAAATAGCAGAATAGACTGAGAACCAAGCTAAGGTATTGCAGGATATTGATATTAATGTTTTACCATAGGTAAAGAAGTCTAAAGCTGAGCAAATTTTGGAATCAAGAGTCAAGAAATCTACTAGACACTAGGTTTATATGGAACATCTAGTGAAGTGGGTAGATCAACTAGTATCTGAAGCAACATGGGTGGAAGAGAGTAGAATCAAGGCACTGGGAATAGACCCAGCTCTCTTATCACCTTCTTCTTCTTAAATTCTATGTAGAGGGGGAGCATGGTGTCGGAGCACCCTTCCTATCTCTTTCTTTTTCTTGTTTTTGCTAGCATTGTTCTTTTTAGAAGCTTTTATGCATGTAGAAATGAGCCATGTGCTCATAGGTCCTAGGCAGGGTCCTAGAGGGTAAGTTGTCAAGGTTATGATTTCTGTTGTGTTTTCTGTCAAAATGTAAGGTATATGTGTATTGGAGGAGTTTAGGAGTGTTTGATCACCTGGTGGTGTTCTCAAGTTGACCCAATGGGGTCTAGAAGTCTTAAACAACAACATGTCAAAGTTGCTCAAAGTTGCTCACAATGGCATGACAACTTTTAAAAGTTGACAAGTAGGTTTTATTGCATAAAAGGTAAGTTCTTTAGGTTAGCGGTGGAAAAACCATAGTTTGTGCTTGTAGATTGAGGAAAGGTACTATAAGTACTCTAAAAACCTAAAATCTAGAGGTTGGGTTGACATACATTGTACGGCTCAAGCAGAAAATTAGATTGTAACTGCAGAATGTAATTACCAGTTAGTTTGATAGGAAGAAATAAGCAAGTGTACGGATTGAAAAACATCCAAACCTGTGTGTTGTGTTTGTCATGGTGTAAATAGTTTCATTTTCAAGCATTAGTCTAGGTTTTTAATTGCAGACTTTGTGTGTTTTTGTAAACAGTTGTAAAACTGTGTTCTTCCTGCCCCATTTTGGACAGGGACTGTGAAATATGGTCTTGACTCCATTTTCCATTATGGAACCCTAATGAAACCATAGGAAATGGGTGTGGAGACCCTATACATTAGTTCTAAGCATGCAGGGCCTGGAGAAATGCGAGTTAATCAAGCAGCAGCACTTTCCTAGGCGAGAGCAGCAGAGGTCTTTCATAGCAGGTTTGAGTAGTTGAGTGAACATCCTTTGGAGGGAGAGTAGAGGAGTGTTGGAAGCAGCAATGGAGTGAAGGAGAGGCTTCATCTAATCCATTTAAGGTGGCAGACACTAAAAGAATCCTCATTGTATTTATACAGTCTAGTAAACCCTCACAAAACCCTTAAGAACCCCAAGAAATTGCCCAAACCCTAGGTAGCTCTTGAAGGCATTGCCAATAGAAAGGTAAACAAATCTTGGAGTGTGGATTGTGAATGCACCGTGTGTGAGAGAAACCCTTTTTGCAGAGTGTTTTGTGAGTAAAACACCCAAACAATGAAATCGGTAGAGAGCAGGTTGACAACAGCTTCTAGATTTCACTTGGAGGGTTGAAACAAGGATAAAGACTCAACACCAACCATGCTAGGACCTTGGGAAGAATGAAGTAAACCTTAAACCTTTACTAGCCATAGTAGGGGAATGTTGTCTCATGAGAAGGTGAGACTGTAGCAGCAGCAAAGCAACCCATTGGTGAGTGGATTGGGCATGGTCAGGGGGTTTCCTAAGCAGAGGAAGCCCTAGAGACCCCAGGGTGTGAGAAGAGCACCAGGAGATCCCAAGAGAGGATCCAAGAGCATAGACCAAGCTAGTCTATCCCAACACCATCTCATCAGGGCTGAATTTTTTTTTAAAACAGATGATGCAATAATGGCATCATCATTTTATTGGCTTAAATTTGATGCTCATTCGTCCATCAAATGAACTTCATACCCCTGTTGCATGGCATGTCCATACTATATGGAAGATGATGTGGTCAAATAGAAAGATGACATGTGTCAAAGACATGTAGTTTAAAGATGCCACATGGTTGAATGTACAACAACCATGTGTGAGCATCAAAAGATGTCAAGTGGAGCCAACTTCTAAGCGAGGTGGAGCGGTGTTGTAGGAGGTGACATAGTGGCTAGTTAGGTGTCTTTGCCAAAAAAGTAGCCTAGAAAAAGTAGTCGGCAAGACCTAGAACAACAGTTAGAAATAGCCTGATCGAGGTTGTCAGAAGACTAAGAGGCCCGGGCGGCGGAGCGGCGGTGCCCGACAGAGTAGGGTCACAGGAGTAGTGTTTGACAATAGAAGTTGCCGTAGAGGTTGTTGTGGTCATCGAGAAGTGCAGATGGTACTGGAGCTAACTGGAAGATGCATACGAGAGCCACAGATGGTATGGGAGCCTGTAAGGAATAAATGCAGGCAGAGTCCATTGTTGGGGTGAAAACCCCAATTTTTTTAATTTTTTTTTAAATAATGTAAAAAAATTTACAAATAATTTAAACAACTACGAAATAAAATATGGAACGTTTGAAATAGATTCACAGAAAAAAAAAAAAAAACTTTTAAAATAAATCGTACCATACACCCAAATTAGGCAATTTTTTCCTCCAAGGCTTGAAATTCACTTTTCATCAAATATAGGTAAATTTATATTCAAAATTCATGGAAACAGCCTCCTGGACGCAACGGTAAGGTCAAAATCACCATAGGATCTTCCCAAATGTGCAAATCTCCATATCTAAAAAATGAATTTACTCCAAAATATCTCAAAATAGACTACTTAGTGAAGCCCCAATGGCTCTAATACCATGTATGAAAATAGCCAACATCATTAGCTCAATGAATAGCACAATAGAGAGACAAGATATATTGATAAGAATAAACTATATTCTAATCAAGATGAAAAAATAAGATCAACTAGATCATTACATACAATGTAGATGAGCTTGCTTATAAAGGCAAGACCATATGAATATGTGAGCACCCAATCATGACCCGTGGCTCAATGAGAAACAAGGGTAGGTAAGAAAAGTTAGGAGAAACAATATAATATTCCAAAAGAGGTGGATCACCCATCGAATGTGGAATGTAATAACAAGACAAGACCACAAAAGGTGAAAATTCTCCTACATACATCATCCCTATGTGCACACTTCCCTAAGTGTCTCATATGCAAACTACTATGAGATGCATTATCCTAAGTCAACTTAAGTAAGGTTTAATTATGAGACATAATTTACACCAACAACATGTTATGCTCATATCCTAATGTTTGTTAAACATTCTATCCACACATATTTAAACTCATTCAAGGTGGTGCCTTTGAGGCAATTTGTTTACAAATGAATGTAAGCACATTTCATTAATTAATAAATTTTGTGGACATGGCTGCAAGGTGGGTTGTCATAGCTACAGGGTGAATAGGTGTAATAAATTAATGTACAAACATTTATTTTGATTAATTAATACATCCTACGTGAACACACCATGAGAGAAAAGTTTCTAGTTCTGATGTTCAAGAAAAGTTGCTAGTGTGAGAACTCTTAAATCAAGAGGCTATCAGCTAAAAAACCTAAATATTCTTGTTGCATGCGTAATTTTTTCTTTTTCACACAATATGAAAAAAAGATCAATGTGAAACTTTTCTGACCTTGGTAATAATTTGTCGGCATGTGAATTGTGTAATCCTGTGAGAGTTCCTCCTATAGTATAACCGATATTATGAAAATAGCTTCTACAATTATTGGTGGATTTATTTCTTCCAAATGGGAGGAATATTATTTGTAGGAAATGTATTATTTTTGGTCTTTAAGCACTCAATATTGTTACAAAATTTACTTTTGTATATTCTAAACTTTGAACATTATATCACAAACCATAGTTTTAACCACAAAACCCTAGATCTACAATGAAATCACATCAATGAATAACCATTAAACATGCAAATTCATCAAATAAATCAAATGATACCTTTACACATTCAAATGGATTTAATCTTGACTGTTCTCTTATCTTCATTAATCTTATTTTTTATGTTGTTATCATATTTTTACTCTTTCACAAGAGCTCAATGGGGAATGGATGTGGTTGTGATGATGTAATTACTATGATGCAAAAGGCTAGAATGGTTTTGATAGAATGTAAGTATGCTTCCAAGGTTGCTATATGGAAAAAGGGAGGAAGAAGTCTCTTATATAGAGAACATATTAAAAATGAAGGGATAGGATTAAGAGGTAAAAGAGAAAATGGTCGGCTAGGATTAAAGGATAGGTAGAGGAAATAATAAAATAAAGGAAGTGGTTAGGAACAAATTAAGAGATCTATGCCACTTGTCATGGATAAAAAACTTAAATGAATTAATTAAATAAATTAAAGAATTTATTTAATTAATAGAGGAAAGGGTCACGCAAATTAAAAAAATAAATAAAATATTTATTTAATTAGACTGTAATAATTTTAGGTGTCTACAACTTCTTAGAGGGTATTTAGAATATATTACATCAGCTCTCTCTTATGGAGGGGTCTCTAGTATATATTTGTGATGGAGTTGGATGTTTTTTATCCATCACTTACACATATTTTGTTTACCTATTCTCGAGAGGTGTTTACTCCCACTATGTATTTATCCTTTACTCCTATTATATGAAAGGTATTAGTGTAAAATTATATTTACATTATCATGTGTTAGTTAGGGAGTCATTAATTATGAATTTATTTTCCTTTTATAAGTTACAATCTTATCACTTAGGATAAAATTGAGTTATTAATTTTCCTATTTATATGGATGAATATCATATTTTAATTTTTAAATTATGACATTAATGCTTTTGAATTGCATTTGATTGAATCTTTATTCTTGTTTTCTATTTTTCTCTCTTGTAGAAGAAAAGTTGCAGAAATTTCTAGTTCAAACAATTACCATGATTGAAAAATTCTTAATAGCGTTTTAAAATATTTATGAAAAGTAATCTAAAAACTTCAATGAAAAATAATTAAGAGCACGGCCCACAAGGGACTATATTTTCCAAGATGCCTTGAATTCTTTTGGAAATTATTGGAGTTGTACGATATTAGAGTTTTATGTTTTATATTCTCATATTCACATTCTCCTTATTCATGTTTGTTCCACATCATGGCATTTTCTCAAAATGCTTCATCTCCTTTATCTGCTCCATCTCCTATAGATGGGCATAAGAGTACTTTTTCTCTTCATGAATTGGACAATGTGTTCACACTATCTACCGAATTTTTCACTTTAGCTTGCTTTGGTGTGTTCACAGTTCTGATAGGGTATGATATATGGCGGGCATTCAAAAAATGGGTGACTTGGTTGCTAGGTAAGGCCTTTGTCCTCAGCGGTGTAACCATGCAAATAATTGTTTGGTGGACCACTTTAAGTAATATTTTCAATGACTATGATGGAGAGCTTGATGATATGATGGACACTCATCAACTTTTTGTTGTGTGTGTTTTTGTAGGCTATTTGCTGCCTGGAATGGCTGCTCCAAGTGTTAGAGCTTTTTTGGCATTAGCAATAACCATATGTGCCCAATTTGGTTCTAAACTGCTCCTCCTTCAACTCTCAAAACATCATGAAGAAGCACACTACTACCAACCATCGATGAGATGGTCAAAAATTGCAAACCTAATTTTATTCATATGTATTATAGTCCTTGGTTTGATATTATGTTGTACGATTTTAGCAAGTAAAACCATTCAAAGCCTTCTGAGACAAAGAATTTCTGCAATTCTCTCCATCACTGAAGAGGGTGAGTTTCAATTCTCAAATGAGAGGATGGTGTCAAATTCTTGGTATGATTTTGGGGATGAAGTACTCATGTCATGGTTTGTTCCTCGTGCATGCCAAGCTGATTATGTGATACCGATATACCACTTGTCTCTAGCTAGATTGACAACAAAAGATTATCTTCTATTATAAATATCCTTTGGCATATTTTACATATATTTTATGCCGAGAGATATTTATAATAGAAGAGAATCATATCTAAAAAAAATGTTCTTCTAAAATACTAAACACCAAGAATACAAATCCATTAAAGTCCTGCATGCAAAAAGTTGTCAATCTAGCTGGAGACAAGTGGTGAGGGTTCTATTTTACTTGGACTAATAAAATAATACCTCCACAAAAGCTGAAACATGGCATATTTCATGCATTTAGGTCTGTCATTTGCATGTGAAATTGTTTCAAAAATGGATTTTGGTTTACAGACATTTTGATGTCATTGTAAAATTTTGGGTGCTATTCTTTAAAGGTTGATCTTCAAACAAAAAATGAAGATAAAGATATGGATGACTTCAAGAAAGGAATTGAAAAGAATGCGAATACATTGCAACTTATAGAATTAGAACTTGTTATTCTTGTTGGCATAACCGATGGAGATGATGACAAAATGAGAAGATGATTGGTGATCAAGTATATGTTGTCATTGATGTTGTCAAAGGGGAGATTGTTGGCTTGATGATGTGATAGGATGTTTGATGAATTTATTTGTGTTGTCATTGATGGTAACCTTGTTTGTTTAGTCATCTAAGTCATCTAGACCTATCAGTAAAGCCTAACCGGTAGTGGAACTGGTCGATATCAAGGTAAACAGGAACAGTGCAATGATCAAGTGATCGGTATAGATGATTGGTGAGGAGTTAGATGTTGTGGTTTTATAGGAGTGTTGAAGACAGGAACATGCACCTATGTTCCAAACCACATCAGTAGAATCGATAGATTGAGTGAGTTATGATTGACTGTCATGAACTCTGTGAAGAAGAATGTATATCGATAACAAATCTTTGAACGATAATGATTTATGGTTTGGCGATGGATCTTATCATGTTCATAACTTAGTGATGACATGTCAGAATCTATTTGTAATGATAAGATGGTGTTTGAGCATGTACAAGGATTGGATTTCTTGGGAAAGAGCAAAGTGCTTAGCAGAATGTGACAAGGGTTTGATTGCTTATCAAATCGATGTGCGATGATGTCCGGTATTCATTCAATGGTGGAAATTGTCTTAAAAAATGTTGTAATGATCTAAAAATTTATTTTGGTGGATTTTTTTTCCGCACTAAATGTAAATTCAATGTATTTTGAATGTAGCTAGGGTTTTGTAACTGACCTAGTTGGAAAGACTATTTAGGTCTAGTTGGAGAAAAGATTTTATGTTGGTGGTTTTAGAAGAAGAGTGTGCCAAACCAGATTAAAGTGTATGTCTATGTGAAGTAGAGTTATGCTTAAAAGGATCTATACTAGCAAGTAAGGAGGTGTTGTGATCAAATAATTTACCTTGTTGTTCCCTAACAGTTATAGTATTTTGAAATCCCTTAACCAGGTAGATCCTAACAGGTCTTATTTATAAATCCCTTCACCGGGTGGCTCATTAGTTTGAGTTTAAAATCCTCTAGCAAGGTTACTCTTAATAGAGCTAAGGCTAAATCCCTTTGATGAATAATGATGAACAGTTAGTACCAAACTGGTACTGAGAGGGGGGGTGAATCAGAATAGGCAAAAACTTTTCCCAACAACTCAAACAACAAAGACACCACTTAACCAAAAAATAGTATCACTGATCTAAGACAGGATACAACCGGTAAAACATAGAATGACTGTGACAAACATAAACTAGTTAACACTTAGATCTTCACTTCTCCTAACATCTTCTTTTCACTTCACCCATATACAAAAAAAGTAATACATCATCTAAAATGTAATGATCATTGGACTAACATGCATTACCACTTAGCAGAAAATATTGAAGCATCACATGAAAACATCACGTGGAAACCAAACTAGGAAAAACCACGGTGGGGATGAATACCCACAAGCTATTCTTTGAACTCTTCTGAAGTTTTCTCTATTAGGAGCCTAGTCCGGTTAAAGACTTTTACAATAGGTTCTGCTAGGAATTGATCCTACTAGTGATCACCTGGTTAAGGGATGTCTAAATACCTGGTTAAAGGTTAGAACCCTGTTAAAGGTTACCTCGCAAGAGGATTTCAAGTCTGGCAAGAATCCTAATAACAACACACAATGCCAACGCAGATCCTCTTTATCTCTTTTGCTTCTGTAATCACACTCTGCATGTATACACACACTTCTCTAGTCTGGCAAGAATCAGGTATCTCTTCACTTGGATACACACATAACATTTTCCAACAACGCCAATATGAAAAAATTATCGACCTTATAGAAAATAGATAGGTTGGTAGCATAAACCCTAAACCCTAAACATTTAGGTTTATCAATTCAGTCGGTTCAATCCTGACCATTAATCACACTGCATTGAATACAATATTCTTGAATAGATCTCAAGACATTCTCCAACGTTCATTCTTTGTCACTTTAGGAAGTTGATAACCCATCATGCACTCTCCACCATTTATAGGGACTTTGCACATTCCCGAGGTAGATAGAATCAATCCCCATGCAAGATACTTCATGTGCACAACACTGACATGGCAACTAGATCTGATCATCATAACAATCTTAACTCATCACAAAATTTCATCGGTCGAGTCACACAAACTTGAAATCCATCAACCAGAAACCCTAAAGATGAGACTACCAACAGGTAGTCATCACAAATGAAACCCTGATACCAGTTCACGTTCCAACATACTCGTTCACCATTTTGCATATACCAATTCTCATTCCAACATACCATATACCAGTTCTTATTCCAACATACTGCTTCATACTTTCACATATATTGGTTCACACTTCAGCATATTGACATCAATGACAACATACAATATCATCATGTCATTCAACTTTGTTCATATGCCAATAATCTCCCCCTTTGGCATTGATGGAAATATACAAAGATATCTCTCTGCTTCACATATTTCTCCCCAATACTGTAGATATCTTCTTTGCTTCACATCTTCTCCCAATTTGACAACAATGTCAAAGTGGAGGCACAAACAGCTATGATCCAGTATGCTTCTCCCCCTAAGGAGTAGCATCCTTCAACACACCAATCCTGAAAAAAGATTTGTCAATGGAATACCTGACTGATGTGGAACATACACCTTTAGTTTACCTCTTGAAGGGGCAGTGCCCCTAATTCACCTCTCAAATAGGTAAATGTAGCCTTTGGTAAAGGCTTGGTGAATATGTCTGCTAACTGCTCCTTACTGGAAACATGTTCCAATACAACCTCTTTGTTCTAAACCTTCTCCCTCAAGAAATGATACTGGATCTCGAATTGCTTGGTTCTAGCATGCAAAACTGGATTCTTGGAAATATTAATTGCACTTGTGTTGTCACAGAAGATACTCACTGGTTTAGATATAGGAACTTTGAAACCACTTAACACATGCTTCATCCATATTGTCTGAGTGCAGTTCATGAATGCTGCAACATATTCCACTTCTACTGTAGACTAAGAGATACAACTCTGCTTCTTACTCATCCATTCGACTAGTTGACCACCAAGAAAGAATGCACCATTGGTTGTGCTCTTCCGGTCATCCACATTGCCAGCCCAGTCAATGTCTATAAACACTCTGAGGTTGAAATCATTACTGTATGGATACCGTAATCCATAGTCAATAGTTCCCTTTAGATATCTAAGAATCTGCTTAAATGCTACCAACTGGGATTCTCTTGGACTTTTCTGGAACCATGTAGTAATGCCCACTACATGTGCAATGTCTAGTCTGCTATGTACTACATAGTGCAATGTCCAGTTCCAAGTGCAAGACCACTAAGGAAAAGAAGGATAAGAAATACAAAGAAGAATTTGTAGATTTGTTGCCAGGGACTTTCATTGCTTTGAATACAAATCATTTGGCATGGAAAGATTTATGGAGCCAATGCAGAAACCCGACCACGCTTCAAACATTGCAACCAACACAAGATCAACCCGGGCACTTATGGCAAGCCAATCAGAGTCACCCTTGGGATTTAAATATGGAAAAGTTACTTGTGGTAGATGTGTATGTTGATATGGATTTGATCAAAGAGTTGGCCAAAATTATTGCCCAGTATCTAGGGTAATCAAAAGAAAGAACCAGTCTGCCCTAGTTTCAATTAACAGAGCTAGCTTTGTTGAAGCTTTCTAGATTACTAGTGTTCCATGTACAAATATATATTTGGAGCGGATTGTAGAGGATTCTGGCAAATACAAAGGTGTTATCAAGAAGCATGCAATGTCCAGATACATGCCTAGGGTGAATAGGAAACCGATTATAATTCCAGATAGTATCGAACCACTATTTGACATCACACCTTTCCACCATTATATGCATTATACAATCTATAGATTATGCAAAGTGTTGGGTTTTGATGGAGATTCAACAATGACAGCTGAATTATTGATGATGGCTATGGACATTCAACACCTAGATATTAACAAATATTATGATTATGTGGGCTATCTGGTTTAACACATTCATAATTTTCTAGTTGAAATTCAGAGTGGTGCACCCAACCCTATATTTAAGAATTATTCATTGCTGATGCATTTAATCTTGTTCTATAATGTTGAGTTCATGGATAAAGAATTGGATATTTTCAAAGAAGAATTGGGTGTCTTAATGCCAATACAAATATGGGCCTAGGTTTGGGATAGTAGTTCTCCCCATTCTTCTTTCCTTTTCTTTGAAATTGGATTTTTTTTCCAATTATGGAAATGCTAGGAATAAATAGGGAAAGATTGTCAATTAATGTTAGGAGAGTTTTGAGACCTTACCAGTATGTTCCAAACTGGGGGGACTTTTTCTTTTTTGATAACTTTACTATGATTAGAGTCTATGGGTGTCCTTAGCCTCCCCATATTTCACCAAAATTTGTTCCAATTAGGATTGCTTTTATGGAGTTTATTTGGCAATTGACCATAGTTGAAAAAGAATACCTTGAGAAACACAAAAAGGGTTCTCTTCTTCCTAGGCTTTGGGTTGTGTCTGATTTTACCATTGGTAGGAATTACTTTGATGAAGTAAACAATTTCCTACAAAAGTAGAGGTTGGTTAATGTTGTGTCTAGATTCTGTGATCATGAGCAATTTATTAAACATGCATTGCAAAAAATGATACCTTGAGTCACAATAAAGGATCATGAACCATTGGATGATGAAGATGTGGTTAGAAATTTCTTGAGAAAAGAGGAAGTATAAAAAAGGAGAAGAAAATGGAAAAATTTGATGAGAGTTGAACAAGAATTGAAGGTTCTTGACCCTAGTTTCTCAGGTTTTTGCCCTAATAACCTGTACCTGGAGAGTATTAACAGAATCTCGAGTTTATATAAAACTTTGATGGAACAAATGCCCTAAATTTTAGAAGTGGCTTCTCAGTAGCAAGACCCCCAAGATGGACAATATTCAGATGGAAAGAGGCCACTTATTGTGTCTGTTGATGATGTAGAGAATGGGGATGAAGTTCAATCTACTTGAGTGCCACATGCAAAGAAACAAAAAACTAAAGAGGTCAGTGCAATTGTGAGGAGAGACCCTACTAGAGCAATTGTTACAGAACAAGGACACTACTTTCATCAAATAAGGACAAATCTCAAAGTAGGGAAGAATGAAGAATAGGGAGAAACAAACGAAGCCCTTGCTCAAGGCTTTGATGAGTGTTTGATGTTGTCAAATGAGTTCATGAAATCTGATGACTTTATTAAGTCAGATGCATTTAAAAGTTTTTTGACAAGTTTGAAACAAAATCAATTAAGACAAAATCTTATCATAGAGGAAGGAAATAAAGAAAAGAAAGAGGAGATCATCAAGGCACTGGAATAATATGATCCTAACAAGGAGAAAATATATGTGGAATAGGAAAGATAACTGATTAAGAGTATTGGTATGATTATGATGCTTGATTGGGATATCCGGTCTATTTTTATTATTGATCAGATTAGGAAGCAAGAGGACCCAATGTTTAAAATTGAATTTGAAATTGGAGATATAATAAGAGGATCAGAATTTAATCCTAAGTCAAAGACACTTGTTGCTTGGTCTTTGGCCCCTTCCACTCAAAATCCCCACCTTCTAAATATCCAAGTAGAAAGAAAGCCGACAAAATGATCTGGAATTTGCAAAACACAAGTGACACAGAGATTGCCTCATTTTTTACTCAAGTTTATTTCTTGAATTTATCAAGTTTTCTTGGACCTCAAAACCCTCTTCCCATAAGTAATCCACCCACCAATTACAATGAGGTGAAACCTTAATATGATTCTAGACTAACAGAAATTATGTATTCCTGGGCATAATAGGAAGCATTAAATGAAAAATTACATACACCATAACAATGCAACAAATGAAAAAAAGTTAAGACTCATGATTCTAATCATTTGAAAGAGATAGAATTATACATTGGAGAGAAATAGATCAGAATAAAATTACTACTTCTGTCGACCATCACAAAATAAATTTATATATAACTCCTTCAAGAAGTTGCACAAAGATTGACACTAAATGCTTTTCATTTGCTCTATAAATGACTATACAACTTCCTCCCTTCACCTAGAGTCTAGAATCACTACTAGAACTAGAAAAGGAACCCCAAAGGCACCAAAATTTTGGATTCTTGGAACCCTCAAGAGAACCCCCAAAAGGAACCCTTCTATTGGCCTTGATTTCCCTTTTTATAGAAGAAAAGGGAGCAACAAGCTTCAGGCCAAGAGACACATTTCAATAGAACATTTACTCTCAGGAATTAGGCCTAAAAGGCCATATGCAAAATTATGTTAGAAAAATATTCTTTATCCATCTGTTGGCCGTGAATCAAAAACTTCAACTGAAAATTGGTAGAAGAAAAACTGCTTGAGCCATGCCATTATCACCCTGATGCCTTTGGATGGAATGTAAGATGTTACATTCTATCCAATAGATCATTTCCCTCCTCGGAAGGGATACAGGGACCTAGCAAGAAGTAAAGTCACCCCTAAAAATTAAATTAGAGGATGAAGCCTTCATTCCCAGGAACAGATAAAATGGAAAGAGGAGCTTGAGCCTACATGCCCACGACTAGGGAAAGTGGAAACACGAGCTTTAGGGTAAATGTAATATGTTGGGGAGTGGTTGCATCTTCCATGTTGTCACAAAGATGACTGGCTGCCATTCCCTACCCAAACAAATTCTTCTTTCATTCCTTTGTGGGCTCCTTCAAACCCCCTGCCATCCTATGGCAAAGTAGAAGTAGAGGATGCTCCATGCTTGGCCTTTATTGATAAGAAAAGGCTTTCACACCCCCTCTAGTAATCCTTCTCACTTTCATAACCCCTTTGACAATAAAAAAAACTCACACAGGAGAAAACAAAAAAACACCCATTTGGTATCACAGAGCACACAACAACTCCATGTAGGATCCATCTCAAACATCATCTTCCTTTCTGAGGAAAAAACCACTCTCAAAAAATGAAAAAGGTTTATTTTCTCTTCTACCAATTAAGTCACCACTCCATTATATTTATAAATTTTTAACTCTTCATCTGGTGATGCTCATTCACATGAAAAATCATCATTTTGATGCTTTCCAACATGACTCTAGACTCTAGAAGTCATGCCTATCAAATCCACTGCATCCTGGTAAGGCTCATCTTATGTGAATGATTTTGTTCTAATTTTATTCCTCCTTGATTGTACAAATTCTGCTTCAGAATCCCTAACAAGCAACCTCTAATTTCTTAGAGAAATCCATGATCCCTCATCTCTAGCTCAAAAGTTATCCAATCCTTTTATGCCTCTGAAACCGTCATCCTCGCTTGTCTAATTAACCTCAACTCAGGAGAAACCTTCAAACTAGTACCTCAGGAATGAGTCAGCATCCAAGCCTTAAAAATTCCTCGTACATATTAGCTTGCCACCACAGTTGTTGCTATCTCTCATGTTTTTTTAATGTTAGCATTTTTAGGTCACGAACTAGTGACCAGATAGTTTGGGGTTAAGTTTTATGGTTATCACCAACTCGCAAGGTAAAATGTTTGAAGATGTGATCAAGCCAAGAGCTGGCGACAAGTTGGTTTGGTTTACATCGTGAGGTCTCTATCTTTTTGGGTGTTAGCATTTTATGTTAGCGAGCTGGAGATTGTTAATGAAATTGCTTTGGTCATGAGGTCTCGACTTGGTCTGATGTCATACATTATAGCCGTGAGTAACTCATTTCATACAGTTGTCACTGGCTCTCATGTTTATTAAATGTTAGCATTTTAGGTCGTGAGCTAGCGACTAGATAATTTGTGGTTAAGTTTAATGGTTATTGCCAGCTTGCAAAGTTAAATGTCTGAAGACTTAATTAAGTCGCGAGTTAACAAGTGAAGTGCTAGTGGCTAAGAGATAAACAATTTTATGTTGGTGAGTATGCGACAAGGGTTAAAGTTACAACTATCTCCAAGTCCCTACGGTGATGAGGACTTAACATTTTGTGGTCGAGAATTGGTGAGTGGTGGTTCAGTTGCTTTTAGTCGCTAGATCTTGAGGTTATGAAGGCTTAGCATTTTCAGCTTGTGAGCTGGAGAAAGAGTCGTAAGGGCTTGTCTCTAGGTCATGAGATTTTCTAATGGGAATTCTTTCAAGTAGAGGGTTGACGACTGTGTGCCATGTGTTTTCATGACCTGATGGGGACTGTTGAGGTGCCATTTTTTTTTTTACGTTTTGGAAAAAGGTTGAAATTGCCAATATATATTTTTTTATAGTTTGAAAATAGCTTGAAATTGCCAATATATTTTTTTTATGGTTTGAAAATAGCTTGAAATCGCCAATATATTTTTTTATGGTTTGAAAATAGCTTGAAATCACCAATATATTTTTTTTTATGGTTTGAAAATAGCTTGAAATTGCCAATATATTTTTTTTATGGTTTGAAAATAGCTTGAAATCACCAATATTTTTTTTATGGTTTGAAAATAGGTTGAAAACGCCAATGCAAATATTTTTTCTGGTTTTAAAAACATTACAATTTGCCCATGCAAAATTTTTTTGGTTTTAAAAACATTACAATTCGCTAGGATTTTTCACAAACTTTGAGCGATCATGAATGATTCACCAATGGAGATTACTATTTTTTCTCTGTAAACCGCAAAATTTCACCAGCAAAATTAAGATTTTCCTCGGCAATTATACACCTTTTGCTAGGGTTTCTTGGGTTTCTTAAAGTTTTCCCTAATAATAACTAACTAAAAGTCAAGAGGCATCCATAGGGTTATGATTATTGAAGTAAAAAGATTATGTAAGAAGATAAATCAAGGAAAAGGAGGGACAATTCAATGTAGATAATTATTTATGTTTCCTTCAAGGAATTATGAACTCTACAATATTGAGGATAAAACACCTTGTACATAAAAATATTCAAGGATAAAAACCCTTAATTTCTTCATCAAGTTAGAGGATGCAAACTCTTAACATTAGCAAAAATATTTCAAGCCATTTTTTATTAAAAAAATAGCTACAAATTGTAAGAAGGATTGTAATAGATATTCAAAATTAAGTTTTATATTTTTACAATAATATTATAAATTATAAACATAAAACTATATCAAAATTATAGTAAATTAATATTTGTAATTAAATGAAAATATGGGATATCTATTTAAAGAAAAAATAGGGAAATTATATAAAGTGATATTACAAATGGTATTAGAGATTTGATCATACTAGTCTGTAGTATAAAGCTAACATTTTGGATGCCTTCTAGCAAAAGAGATTTGAAGATCTACAAAAGGAAAAAGACATGGATCTTATTAAAGAGTTATTGTACAAATGTGAGGCCCCCATAATTATGATGACTAGCAAAGGTTGTTAAAAGATTTAAGAACGGGTATTCCCTTTTATGAGTATTTGGAGGTACTTAGGTACCAATATCCCAACAAAAGAGACCTATATAACTACATAAGAAGGTAGGAAATAAAGAAGAAGAACCAATATTGGGTTTTCAAATGGTGTCAATAATTCAGGCCAGGCATGAAAATTATTACTGGAATGTTATGGCATTAACACCCCAGACAAAAGATGCCTAATCAAGTCTCAGATTGAGAATTATGGGACAAATATCATTCTAATTTAGGAAATGAAATTCTCAAAGTTGTCTAATTCTCAATCTTTTTCGAAATAAAAAAACTATAAATATACTGCATCTCAATCTATTGGTGCCACTAATGGGATTGCTATATTATGGAAGGAGTCTAGTGTTAAGACCTTTTTAGTGTTGTGTCAAGGCAAATTTTATTCAAGCCCATTCTCAAACCTTAAATTATGCCTTTGAGTTGATCTTAGTGTATGGTCATTCCTCAACGATGGGCAAGAAACTTCTTTGGGAGTCCATCTCTTTGTCTTTGGCCACCCTTCCTGATGTTCCTTTCATTATTGGAGTATATTTTATTGTTGTTCTTTCTATTAGAGACAAGGTGGGAGGCATCATTCCTTTGTTAACGATGATGCAAGATTCTAATGAATTTGTAGGGAACAATGGTCTAAAAGATTTTGTGCCATCAAATGGTAATGTCACCTAGACAAATAGGAGTGGATTTCTTTGTATTAATGAGTGTTTGGATAGGTGTTTGGTTAATCCAACATGGTGTAGTATTTTGGTCTTCACCAAATAAAAATCCTCCCCTTGACGAGATTTGATCATTTTTTCCCTTCTAGTTGAGGTCCCTATTTCCCCATTAAAATTCAAATCAGCAGGTTGATTCCAATTTTAGAAAATATTTTTTAGGGATGTGTCTCTTTTGCCACAACTTCAAGTCTGTTCGATGAATGGACCTTTTTTCCAAGATTCTAGGATGTATTAGTTCTGCAAGAAATTACATTGGCTAAAAGATCAAATCAAAGTTTGGAACTTCACAATTTTTAAAAACATTTTTAAGGAGAAGGGTGACCTGGTACCAAAAATTGCAGACCTTAATGAGAGGATAATTCATTCTAGTATCAATGAGTAGTCATATAGTGATTAGATCTAGCTTAATATACAATTGCAAGAAGTTCTTTTAAGAGAAGAAAATTATTGGAAGCAAAAGTCTAGGGAAAGTCGGTTGTGTGAGGCAGATAGAAACACAAAAATATTTTATTCATCAGCTAAGATGAAAAGGGTTGCTAACTTCATCAATCATATTAAGAGATATTCAGGTCATAACATGACAACTAGAGAAGACATACAAGAAGAGGTAGTTACCTTTTTTTCTTCTTTCTTTGCATGCCCAAATGATATGCCAGATGAAATCAAGTTGAAATCTGAGGAATTGATTCAAAATATTCCAATGCTAGTTTCAAATCAAGATAACCTAGACTTTCTAAAGCCATTTTCATTGGAAGAAATTAGGCAAGTTGTTTTTGGCATGCAACCTGACAAGCCCTCGGTTCCTAATGGGTTTATAACATTATTTTTCCATTAATGTTGGGGTTTCTTAGGGACTGATGTTTGGATAGTGGTTGAGGAATCTAGGAAAAGTGTTTGCTCTAATTCCTAAGCTGGCTATCCCTTCCTCTTTTGTAGACTTTAGACTAATTTCTCTATGCAATGATATTTACAAAATCATAATAAAGGCAATCTCAGTCAGATCGTCAATTTTGCAATAGCAAGGTGGATTTGTTCCAGGTAAGGAAACATGAAAAGGGGCTTTAATTTCTCATGAAAAAATTCACCTAATCTCAATTCATAAGTTGGAGTCTATGATTATTAAACTTGATATGATGAAGGCTTATGACATCGTGAATTAGCAGTTCATCCATCAAGTTTTAGTCAAATTTGGTTTTTCAAAAATTTGGTGTAAATGGATCCTATCATGTATCTTGGGAGCCAGATTTTTTGTCATCATTAATGGGAGGCTAACTGGTTTTTTCTCATCCTCTCAAGGAGTTTGCCAAGTTGACACTATTCACCCTTTTCTATTCACTAATAATGGTAGAGGCTCTTATTAGAAAAATTGTGGAATTTTATAGCCATGGTTTATGAAAAGGAATTGTATTTGTTTGTTAAGCTAGTTCTTGGGATGTATTGTGATGTTTCAAGTCAAAAAATTAATGCAACTAAATCCAAAGTATTTCTCTTTCATTGATCTCCTTTGTTGGCTAATCAGCTGATTGGGGTTCTATGCTTTAAATAGGGTATCTTGCCTTGAAATTATCTTGGAATTCCTCTGTTCTCGGGCCTGAATAAGGGTTTCTTTTTATCCAAAATTACCTTTTCTGTTAAAAATAGAATTGATTCATGGAAGAACACTTGGTTGTCTTTATCTGATAGAATTTTATTGATAAAATCAGTTCTATCATCAATTCTAAATTACATAATGTCTATTCTTTCGATGCCTAAAAGTATTAAGTTTGATCTAGAATCCCACTTCAAGATATTTCTTTGGAAAGGAAATAGGGACCCCAAGAGTAAAACTCACTTAATGGCCTGGGACAATGTTTTCTCCTTTAAGTAGTGTGGGGGGATGGTATTCACAACTTTAATAACATAAATATTTCTTTGGGGGAAAAATTAATATGGAAACTATATCCTAATAGTGGTTCTATTTAGGCTTCAATTATTAGAGAAAAATATCTTGACTTACCAAAACCGAAAAGAATTTTCACCATTCTTGATCCTCCACCAAGATTCCAAATGTGGACATTCCTGATTAAATGTAGAGAATTATTTCTCCCTGATTTGACATGGTTAGTGCATGATGGAAATTAAATTAGGTTTTGGGAGGATTCATAGAAGGGTTTTCCTCCTTCAGATCAATTGTAGGGGTTACACTCCATTAAAAACATATTACAATTTGAATGGGGTTTTAAAGTCAGTGATTATTTCCAAGCATCATGCATTAATGGAATTTGGGTAGTAAAATGGAAGGATTTAACTGTGGTAGATGCTCCTCATAACCAAAAACTTTCTTTGTCATTAAAAATGAAGAAGAGAGTGATATTTTCTAAAGACCAAAAGGACAAACTTATTTGGTTGCCTTCAAAAAAAGGTTCATATTGAGTCATATAGGGATACAATGTGCTTTCAAAGGATCATGATTGAAACTTTTCTAGAGGCTTCTCCTTTTATTAGATTGGGGCTAGGCTTCAGAAAGTTTGATCATTTGCTTGGTTGGCTTTGAGGGGTAGAATCTTGGAAAATAATAGATTATTTGCCCTTGGTATATCTCCTCCTTTTAACTGTGTTCTTTGTAATGACATTTTAGAGATCTCATACTTTAGAGGATGGTATCTCTTAGCATTTTTAGAGGATATTAGACCTGGAAAAATGTCCTCATACTTTAGAGGATGGTATCTCTTAGCATTTTTCACAAAGGGAGATTGTTGGCATTTTAGTAAGCTTGTATGAGGATATTGAGAAGGTTGTTGGAGATTGTTGATATAACTGTGAAAGGATGATTACTCTCCTAATAATATTATTTTGTCATTGATATCAAGAAATTGATTTTTTGATTTAGTATGATGTTGCCATATCTTGAGAAGTATGTTTTGATGAGTATTAAGAGGTCGGTAAGTGACACTGAAAGAATGTGACAATGAAGGGGAATAATAAGTTATTCAATGGGCAACTATTACCAAGTTAGACAATGATGAGATGATGTTGTTTTGATTGTTTTGATATCCTATATATGTTGTTGATTATAAGTTTAATACTGTACTATGTCAGCGAGCAGAGAACCTAGTCGGTAAACCCTAAGGAACCTAGTTGGTAAACCATAAGGTTATCGCTATCGATAAAAGAAGGCAGAATGTATACTGAGTGAAATTCAGTATTTACCGAGTAACAACTGAGTTACAACAGATCGCATTGGGTGATTAAAAGTATTATTTAATGAAGGATGCCGATGAGATGGAAATGTATGGTTGATTGGAATGTCATGCAAGAACTTTATTGAGGATCGACCACATGGAAAATCAAGAGGAAGATCTACAACACAGATTGAACCGCAATAACCTAGCACAAGTTCCAAGGAAGGAATGCAAGTTCCAAGGCGAGGTAAAACATTTTCAGATTGAAGGATACAATGAACCTAGTCAAGATTGAAGATTTGATGGCTAAGATTGATCATGGGAAATGTGATCAAGGAGATTAAGCGATTAGGAATTGTTTATAAATAAGGAATTATTGATGAACAATGTATGCACATTGTTGCTATAGTAATATTTACCGAGCATAGAAGATTGAAGATCTGATTGAAGAACAGATTGAGAAGCTTGGCAAGCCCAACAAGGGACAAGATAAGTCGTATGACAAGATTGTTTTGAGCAAATAGAATCTGCTTTAGCATTTTAGATCTGAAGTTGTAGATATATTTTATCATTGTTGTTTATCATGTAAGTGACAGGAAATCTCTTAACTGAGTGGACTTAACAATCTTATTTGTAAACCCTCTAGCAAGGTAACATTCTAAATGAGTGTTTGAAATCCTTTGACAAGGTCACTTCTAACAAAGTGCAAGACTCTAACAAGTCTGAGGGAAATCCCTTAACCGGGTCACATCTAGCAATGTGTTTGTAATCTGTAACTAGATTAGCTTTTAACAGAGAATACTCTAGAAGGGTATATTTCTTAGTGGGTCTGAAATCCCACAGTGGTTTTTCCCTATTTGGGTTTCCACATTAAATCTAGTGTTGAATGTGTTATGATGTCTTATGCATTTCTATTTATGAGTTTGAATGATTTACAGTCATACTTGCATATCAGTAGAGGTTACTGAGGTTGAATCTAATAAATAAATTGAATTGTGAGTTTTTATGATTCAACCCCCCTCTCATCTTAACTAACTGCATCAACCTTAGGACATTAAAGAACTATACTAGCAGTCTAGTTGAAGTAAGTATAGTAACAACTATTCTCCAAGAATGACGTTGTAGTATCTAGAGTTAGACTTAACCATGAAAAAGAGAGAAGCATCACTTAGTGCAAAGGTTTTAATTCCTAATTATATCAGAGTATCATAGAATAAGATAATTACATCATAAGGAGAATCAATGTCTAGGAATTACAAATCTACAATGATGATTTGGGATCCTAGTAACTCCAAGTAACATCCTAGCTTGTGATTGCTTAAGGACAAGCAATCTTGGGCAAGGAGGACTGATGCAGAGGAGCATAGTAGGAAGTGTCAAAATGGGCTCACAATCTACCAGACACAAAAGGTGACTTTCCCAACTTAGTCAACCTTACCCACTCTTGGTAAGGAAGTAATGGACCACTCCCACACAACCTTAAGACCTATACAAGGCCAAACCCAATCCCTTATGGGTTACTCAACGTAGACACAAAAGTTGCTTCAGAGACTCAATCCCCTAATGAGACTCAATTAGGGAAAATGAATCAAATCTACTCTCTGATGCAAAATAGTAGTAGGGACACCTTCAAGGACCCTAAACAACTAAGAATCAACCATTGGTTCACTTCCCCAAACCTTACAACGCCAACTTCACCTTTTGGACCTACTCGGCTACTAGGTCTGTCAGCAAGAAACCGGTTAATACAAGGCAAATGCCACAAAGGATGTGGTACTATTTTTACTAACTTGGGACCTCCTACATATGGTTGAACAACCTCAAAGAGGGTAGAGCCTCACCCCACTCCTACACCACCAAACCCTTACTCAATTCACAGGCCTAATTGGCCAATTTAGGCTTGGAACACAAACAAACACTTGATGATGGGTACATCGGGCTAGGACAGAGTCTTGAGAGGTCTGTTCAACTTGATTTCATTCTTTTTATTGGTTTTCACCAACTCCTTGGTCCTTCTACCCATCTGCACACTTCATACTCCAATTGGCAGGCTAAATACATGAAAATATTTAGCCTATGGCTTGCTCCCACACCATAAAAATGCATTCACCAGATCTTGAGCATTTGGGATATTAAAATACATCATTATACCTTGAAAATTCCAAAGGGGCTTGAATTATTACCTCTGGAATTGCAAAATATTGCCCATTTAGCAAAAAAACCCAAAAACCCTAGGGTTTACAGTAGTTTTTAGAAAAAATTCAATAACTCTCACAATACAACACCAAATCCACTCTAATTAGATTCAAATGAAAGCTACTTCACATGGCTATCCAATCATGGACCTGGATCTGACTTTACAATCCGTACATATCCATACAAACGTGTCATTGCTCAGAAAACTATATTTTTATCAGAATTTTGAAGAAATTTTACATCCAATTCTCCTTCCAACCCTTTGGAAGTTCAAATTAGGGCCTAAATAGGCTTCTCCAAATAGATTCAACTGAACCAAGGTGGTTGGGAACCGTTGGAACTGACATTTAACCATTTTATGAAAAGTTGTCAAATATGCAAAAAGTTGTTAAGTGCAACTTTTGCATTGTTTGCATTTTTTGCATTCTAGGACTCCTAAATGATTTCAAACTTCTAAATGGTTCCAAAATGTCTAAAATGAAGTTTCCAAGAATTCCATCCATTTAACATGTCTATGATGAAGTTTCCAATCCATAAGATCTTCCAATCTAAGCATAGGAAACTGGTATCTGATGGTTATCTTGTTGATTGCTCTAGAGTCAATGCATAATCTCCAAGTTCCTTCTTTCTTAGGTGCAAGGATTGCTAGTATAGCACAGGGACTAACACTTTTCCTTATGAAACCCTTCTCCAACAATTCTTGAATCTACCTTGCTATTTATGCATTTTGTTCAGGTGTAAGTTTATAAGCAACCTTATTGGGTAAGGTAGCTCCTGGAATCAGGTCTATACAATGACTTATCATCCTTTCAGGGGGCAAGGTATCATTGGTACCATCTGCAACAATTCCTTTATTCTGATCCAACAAATCAGCAACCTCCTTGGGGCCTACATTCTTCAACAAGTTCTTATTTTTCTCTTTCTTAGGTATGTTGTCCTTAGGGTTCATCACAATAGCAAAACAAGGTGTCTTCTCTTCCCTTAGGCCTTTCATGAACTACTCCTTTCCAACCAGCATCACACTACTAGTTGAGGTTTGTTCCTTACCATCAGCAGGTAAGGAAGTCATTGTGAAATTTTCACCATTCTTCTTAATGTGATACACATTCCTCTTGCCATCATGTTGAGCACTAGTATCATATTGCCAAGGTATCCCTAGAAGAAGATGGCATGCATCCATAGTCACTACTTCACACAAAACTTTGTCTTCATAGTCACTAGTTGAAAAAGTGACCCAACATTGTTCATCAACTAGTGTTTGCTGCTCCTTATTCAACCATGATACTTTATAAGGGTTAGGATGAGGTATTTTCTTTAATCCTAACTTCTCAATCATCTCAGTAGAAGCCAAGTTCTCAGTAGAACCAGAATCAGCTATTACCTTGCATACTTTACCATTCACCAAACATTTGGTTCAGAACAAGGACTTTCTTTGTGGAGGTTCCTTATTGATTGGTGTCAAAAGTGTTCTATTGAACATAATACATTGTCCACTTACTAGATCAGTAAGTCTTGATGAGGTGGTGTGATATGAAATGGTACTTTGATGGTCATCATCTTGGGCTAGTTGCACTCTTCTTTCTCCTTGTTGGCCTGAACTGCTGCTTGCTTTCTTAGGACACCTAAATGACTGGTGGCCTACTTGGTTACATGAGAAACATCTCCCAGTAAATACATTAGGGGCTCTACCTCCAAATCTGCTCCTTCCATTGCCTCTTCCACCTCTAGGACTGCCTTTATGACTTGAATCCTTCTCAGCATCTTGTTGGCTGTCTTCACCTTGTGGTCCTGATGATGAACTTCTGCCCTGAAATCTTCCTCTTCCTCTAAAGTTTTGATTACCTCTACCACCCCTATTGCTTTGCTTACCTCTCTTTCTTTGTTTTTCTTCTATTTTCAATGCCATTTGATGACACTTATGGACTGATTCAGGATTAAACAAACTTAATTCATCTTGGATACCATATTTCAATCCATTCAAGTACCTAGCCAACTTCTGATTTTCAGTTTCAGATATTTTAGTTTTCAAGGTAAGTTTGTGAAATTCCTTTGTATAGGTATTGACATGCATATCTTTTTGTTTCAGGTTATGTAGCTTCTTGTGGAGGGAAACTTCATAGTCTTCTGGTACAAATTGCTTCTTTATCTTAGCCAACATCCTCTTCCACGTGGTGATAGGTGCCTTGTTGTTCTCAACCCTCTCATTCTACAAGAAGTTCCACCAACTCAATGCTGGACCCTTAATCTTTGATTTGGCTATCTTCACCTTTGATCTCTCAGGTGTACCATCACATTCAAAGTAGTTTTCAAGGGCTTCCACCCAATCCATGCAATCTTCCACATTCATCTTTCCCATGAACATTAGAACATCTAGTTTGCTATCCTTTCTTCCTCATCTTTCAAGAGCCTCCAAGAAATGTCTTTGGTCTACTGGTATATTAAACCTCTCTAACTGAGATACAGGCATCTCTTCCTCTTCTTCCTCACACTCCTCTTCCTCCCTTCTTCCTTCTTGTGTCTACTTGAGTCTCTCCAACTCCATCTCCATCTTCTTGCTCTTTGCTAGGTGCTCCTTGAGCATTTTGGCTAACTCCTTATTGGTAATGTTTTGAGGGAATTCATCCCCATCATTGCCTTCATTTTCTGACATCTTTCCACCACCAGGGATGTTAGTAGTGCTCTGATACCACTTGATGCAGAGGAGCACAACAGGAAGTGTCAAAATGGGCTCACAGTCTACCAGACTCAAAAGGTGACTTTACCAACTTAGTCAACCTTACCCACTCTTGGTAAGGAAGTGAAGGACCACTCCCACACAACCTTAAGACCTATACAAGGCCAAACCCAATCCCTTATGGGTTACTCAACTTAGACACAAAAGTTGCTTCAGAGACTCAATCCCCTAATGAGACTCAATTAGGGAAAATGACTCAAATCTACTCTTTGATGCAAAAAAGTAGTAGGGACACCTTCAAGGACCCTAAACAACTAAGAATCAACCATTGGTTCACTTCCCCAAACCTTACAATGCCAACTTCACCTTTTGGACCTACTCGGCTACTAGGTCTATCAGCAAGAAACTGGTTAATACAAGGCAAATTCCACAAAGGATGTGGTACTATTTTTACTAATTTGGGACCTCCTACATATGGTTGAACAACCCCCAAGAGGGTAGAGCCTCACCCCACTCCGGGACCACCAAACCCTTACTCGGTTCATAGGCCTAATTGGCCAATTTAGGCTTGGAACACAAACAAACACTTGATGATGGGTACACAGGGCTAGGGCAGAGTCTTGGGAGGCCTATTCAACTTGATTTCATTCTTTTTATTGGTTTTCACCAACTCCTTGGTCCTTCTACCCATCTGCACACTTCATACTCCAATTGGCAGGCTAAATACATGAATATATTTAGCCTATGGCTTGCTTCCACACCATGAAAATGCATTAACTAGATCCTGAGCATTTGGGATATTAAAATACATCATTATACCTTGAAAATTCCAAAGGGGCTTGAATTATTACCTCTAGAATTGCAAGATATTGCCCATTTAGCAGAAAAACCCCAAAACCCTAGGGTTTATAGTAGTTTTTAGAAAAAATTCAATAACACTCACAATACAACACCAAATCCACTCTAATTACATTCAAATGGAAGGTAATTCACATGGCTATCCAATCATGGACCTGGATCTGACTTTACAGTCCATACAAATCCGTACAAACACGCAATTGCTCCTAAAACTATATTTTAATTAGAATTTTGAAAAAATTTTACATCCAATTCTACTTCCAACCCTTTGGAAGTCAAAATAAAGGCCTAAATAAGCTTCTCCAAATAGATTCAACTGAACCAAGGTGGTTTGGAACCATTGGAACTGATATTTAACCATTTTATGAAAAAGTTGTCAAATATGCAAAAAGTTGTCAAGTGCAACTTTTGCATTTTTTAAATTCTAGGACTCCTAAATGATTTCAGACTTCTAAATGGTTCCAACATGTCTAAAATGACTACAAAACGTCAGAAATCTACCTCCTAATGCCAAAACTCATCAATATGAGAAAATGACCTATTGGACCTAGAAGGATCCTAGTTGACTAAGGTTAACTCAAGGTTTATAGAATGACCTTAGAGTTCCTTGACCACACAAAAGGATCAAATATCAACCTATTGATGATTAACATTCATCCTTATTACATTGCAAACTGTGAAAACTTTAAATGAAAAAAATCATGCCTAGGTGCCCTCCACCAAGGACTATCATGCCCCCGCCTAAATTTGAATATTGTCAATTAAATAAAATACCTATCAATCCCTTACAAGATTAATAGATACGTGCAAGATGATATTAGGCAATAGTTAAGAGCACATCAATCCATAAATAGTAGCTATAATGAATTAATTATCTTACAACAGTGATTTTCTTCTAATAAAGAATAAAAACTAATTAACTAAAAGTCAAGAGGCATCCAAAGGGTTGTGACTATTGGAGTAAAAATGATATGTAAGAAGATAAATCAAGGGAAAGAATGGACAATTTAGATAATTATTTATGTTTCCTATATGATATATTAATTGAAGATTCAATAATCTTTAGGACTAAACCCCTCATAGATCATAAATTTAAGGAAAAAAACTCTAAATTCCTACATCAAGTTAGTGGATGAAAATCCCTAACTTTAGCACAAAAATTTCAAAACATGTGTGTAAAAGAAATAGATACAAATTATAAGAAAAATTGCAACGAATATTCAAAAATATGTTTTATATTTTTTAAATAATATTATAAATTGTAAACTTGAAATATATAACAAAATTATAGCTAAATAATATTTGTAATTTGCCAATAGGCAATTCCTTGTGGGGTTGCACCTCCACTAAAATTGTCTCATGCTAGATTTTTGGGGTTTATCGGTATGTATTTAATTTTTACAGTATCGCTTCATAATTCGTGATGGCGATATTCCCTATGGGGGCACCATACATTGAGAAACTGTCTCACGTCGTGAGTTTGTTTTTTCTTGTTACTGACAATTTTCTCGATGGCTCGAGCATAGTGGTTTTGTGTGTTTGTCGATTGCCTATACGGTGGTAACTTTTTGTTTCCAAGAAAATACAAGTCACAGTACTTTTGAACAGCTGTGAGGCTTATCAAAAAGTATTTTTTAACCCAGAAAAAACAATGCAGCTAGATGTCCCCATTACCATCTCTCCGTAATGGATAGACATGTAACTATGAGTGGAGCTAGATGTCCTCATTACCATCTGTGGTTGCCACATCAATAACACACTAACTGCCACCTGCAATTTGAAAGATTCAATTACCATGGTTTGTTTTATACAAACTCTTCTATCCATTACCCATTCAAATTGTGTAAAATTTGCTGGGAGAAGAAGAGACGGATTGTGTAAATGGCTTACTGAGTCTACCTTTTTCCATGCTAATATTCATCCTACTCATGATTGTGGGTGGTCTCAAAGGTTAGCAATGAGCACAAAATACATTTCTTGTTGTATTTCTCATTATTTATATTGTTATGGATTAATATATTGAGCCATAGCTATTGTTGGCTATTATTAACTTATTGGTTCAAGACTCTCATATCAATATGGATTTATATTTGATATTTGAATTTTTCCAGAAACTAATACAAAATTAAACATAGGCAGCCATAAATCCATAAAATAGATAAATTCATACAGACTAAACGAGTTGCAAAATTTATACAATATAAAGAACTAAATTTTTAAAGGTGTAAGAACTATTTAAATGAATTATATAGTTGTATTGCAGTGTAAATATATAGAATTTATTGATGCTCTATATCTGCTTAGATAAATAAAATAAAATAGTTTTTTACACCTAAATACAGTGCAGATATGAGTATTGATGGTTTAATCTATTGCACCATCAATAAGTTTTGTATACATGATGATTTGATTAACAATTCAGCTATTGTATAATGAGTAATGAAATGTGTATTTCAACAACATCAAAGATATATCATCGATAAATAAAATAGTTGCATTAAAATAGTTGTATTGTAGTTTGCATATTACCCTATCCAAATTATAGAGAAGAATAGATTGTCCATTTAGATATAATTTCAATAGGGTTATAAATCTATGGAATGAATATAATTTGTAGATTCAATTCACAACATAACATATATGTTGTTTCCAACATTGACAATATGCATGTATTTATAAGAGTAAATTGATAGCAATATGCAAAAACATATATTAAAATATATATAAAAGAAAAATTTATATAAATATACTTTAACTATGGTGAGGGAGATTAGCTTAATGAGCTGAATTGCCAAACATGGTAGCTTGCATGGTATGCAAGTACACCTCCATTCAGTCCATGGCTCTATTTTAAAACACTAATTACAATTGCCAGCGATATCAAGAAAAAGGCCTTATCCCTCTTTGTAAGGATTCTGCTTACAAGAAAAAATTAATAACATTCTAAATGTTATTAAAGCATCATTTTACACCAATGTAACACCTAAATTAATCAATTAAACATTAGTTAAGACCACATTAAAAAAATAAAAATTAATTGTTTAAAGGTGCTTTTCATGTGCCAGTCAATCCCTCCTCTCTGTTATTGGAATATAGTCTTCCACAGGACATGAATTATGAAAATTTGAAAGAAAAATTCATTTCTTGAAAAGTGGGATCATTACATACAAATAAGTTATTTCACAAACTAACCATTGTTAAAAGCATAAATGTATTTCTTCCAAAACTCTCCAGTTATTGCCACTTCAAAGCAGCATGCAAGAAAAACATGAATCCTACCGTCAACTGGCACCTGCAATCTACAGTGACTTTCAAGAATTCACACCCTCAAGACCTTGTTTGTCATGTAAAGAATAAATGCACAAACTAAGAAAATTGCTCCTCGAAACCCACATGACCCTGCAAATGTACAGACAAAGATATAGTTCTTTGTGCATTGATATTACAAAATATATCTGCAAGTAATTTGAAACCCCAATCAAAGGACAACAACCTTTACCAGACATCCTGCAACCCATTCCTAAAAACCTGCAACCGAAAAACCTAGCCAATATGAGTATATTTTAAAAAAATCAAATTAATATAGTCTTAAAAACTCAAAAAACTTTACAAAAGAATTTTTATTAAATGTAATTTCAATCAAAAAATTAATACTATTTATTTATAATGAGAAACCAAACTATTTACTATTATTAGAGATTATTTTGACAAAAAATTTTTGTGTTTTATTTAAATTTTACGATGAATTTACTTTTTAAGTTTTAATTGACTTATAATAAAAAATTGAAAATATACATACTATTTATTAGCTTATAAATAAATAAACAAAGCAATCTATATCCCAAATGATAAGCAAACTAAATCCAAAATAAATAGGAAATGAATCCAGGATCATTCCTATGAACATCTATTTATGTAACAGTAAGAGAAGCGATGTAATTGGTCGTTTCTCTAAGTAGGCTGGAAATGACCATTGGTATAGGTTTACATAGGAGTTCGATATGATGTAGGTGCATGTTGAGACAAGATGTTCTTCATGTTCATCTAATAAAATACTATCAGTAGTACAAATTGAACCTTTCTCAGATCCAACTGTTAGTTAATTATAAATGTGAGATGGTAATTGAAAAAAAAATATGGGTTCACCTCTAAAGTCTAAACAGAAAAAAAAAACCCAAAATGAAAAAGGCAAACAAACTGTCAAACAATAGAATAACATCACACCTATAAATAGAGGAGGAAGGAAAGTAACAATAATAAAACAAATGAATGCCTAAAACTAAAGAAGAGGATATTTGATACCTACTCATTCTCCTTGACAATATAACTAGTAAGATATGTAAAGTTTTGCAGCACTACTTTCCAATCCTCTAGTTTTTCTGAGTTGTATCTGCCATTTTCCTTATGTTTGGTAAATTCTTGAGTGTAGACTTCTTTTCCTTGGGTAGTCCAGCAGATAGCATCGAGATCAACTTCATAGAAGATAGGAATGATGGTGTTACCAAGGAGATTTTGCATATTTGCGCGAAAGTGTGGACATATGAAGGAAAGAAATAGTCATGACATCTTGTATTTTTGATAGTATGAAATTGCTCAGTTAAAGCTTTGGTTGATCTTAAAAAAATTTAACTCCCATGGATTTCAAAGCATGGTAGAGAGATGTGGCCAGTGTGTGCTTGGTGGTTTATGAATACATCGTAGGGAACCCTTTTCCCCAGTTTTGAAGGTGATGCAGATGGTGGTACAACTTCCTCAAAGGCATTGCTACTCTCATTTGGCGTTACCATTGAAGAGGAATTGGAAAAAAGAGGAGACTACCTCATAAAAGAAGAGAAAATATAAAACAGAGAGAGACACAGGGGAGGAAACATTGAAAGGCAATGGTAAGGCAGAGAGAAAATGATCAAAAGAGCAGTATAAAGAAAAGTAGTGGAAAAAATTTATGGAGGAGAGAGAAATAATTACACCGAATGATGGAGACAAAACATGGGATAGTGGAGAATGGAGACCACATATTTAAAATTCTATGTTGAGTTATTTTAGTGGTGGAAAATTCGTGTTCTTAAAATTCACAAGTTTAAATCTCACAAAGTGATAAGGTATGTACTCTAACCTATCTGTATAAATCTATACATAAAGGATGTACTCTAACCCATTTGTATAAATCTATACATAAAGGATTGACATCATGGACTATAAAAGACCCTTTACTTTCCCTTTCCACTGTTAGGTCCCAGGGACAACTAACAGGGGGGGGTGAATCAGTTGTCTTAATAATAATAACCAAAAACAACTTAATCAAATTACTGCTTAATACCGATGAGACAGTTTGTTATACCGGTGACTAGATTTAACAAATAAATGCAATACCGGTGAAGATTAATGCATGAAATTAAAAGACAAAGTCATCCACAACACATGACACCAATATTTGTACATGGAAACCCTGTAAGGGGAAAAACCATGATGGAAAACCTTACCCACAATCAGATGATACTACTGCAGATAGTAAGTGTACATAAATGGGGTCTACACATGCAGAAAGGCCAAGCACCTAGAGCTCACTGCTCAAACACATAAGGGAAGTCACACTGACTTACAGTTGGATGGTTAAATCCAATAATAATGTACTGCACAAAATAGCATCTTCATATGTTGGATTCAGTATCGGTGTAGTTCTGATATGCATTCACAAAAACCTAGCTTCATCTTCAAATGATGTCTGCATGTATAGCTCTACTTAATCTCGCATATACCTTCATACAAAACCTTCTTCACATACCCACTTCGATCTTACAATTAAGAATTTACATTCATACCATAACCTAGGACCAATTTTAGTAGGTCAACTCTACAAGATATTATAATAAAATATTTTATAAACAAAACAAATATCCAATGCAATAACCGATTGAACATGTCAGCTTAATGCATTTACAACATTAATTAATCATCTCCATAGCATGCCATGCTGATCTGGAAAAGATAAACTTGCCAGTGTAACCCTGGACCTATTTGTCGATAATAACAAATATGAAAATACGAATATTCCAATAAACAATTCTCCAAGATAAGATGTCCAAACAATGTCTTCAACATTACCAAGTGTTTTCCAAGTCATTCCAAGTGTCGGTGATCATTATTTCCTATCAGTGTACCATATACCAATGATTGTGCAAAAGTCACTTGTTTGTCAGTGAATGTTGCTAGATCTCCAAAGTGCTAGAGTTTTAGTAGGTGTTGACATTAATGACAAAACCATACCAAAATACCAATAGTCTCCCCCTTTGGCATTGATGGCAACACAAGATGGAAAAACCATCAAAGTGCAAAAACAGAAATGCCAAGTATAAAAACCAATAATCTCCCCAAAGTAACAATCTCTCCCCCTGAGAGTAATATGAGTTTCTTTATGGTTTTTTGTACCAATCTCTTCCCAAAAGATAGTGTATAATGTGTTTTTCCAATAGATATCTCTCCCCCTTTGACATCAAATGCCAAAGTTACAAAAACAATATACAAAATACCAACCAATTATAATATACCAACTACTCCCCCTGAGAAGTAGCTTCCTCATCAAAGCCGGAGTAAAAGATTTCTTATGTTAGTTCTGCTAGTTGATGACAATCATCAACTATCTAAGTATCTACTGGTTGGGGTATGACCCCAAGCTGATCTCTTAGATATTCAAAAGTCTCCTTAGGTAGAGGTTTAGTGAAAATATCTACAATCTGCTCTTTAGTATTCACATAAACCATTTTGACTATTTTTGCTTCAATATTTTCTTTCAAAAAGTTCAATTTGATAGAAACATGTTTAGTTTTAGAATGTTGTACCGGATTCTTGGATATGTCAATTGCTGTAGTGTTATCATAGTAGATAGTTATAGGTTCCTTGCAATTTACTTTTATGTCTTTTAACATTTGTTTAAGCCATAATACCTGTGTACAGTTTGTTGCTGCTGCAACATATTTTGATTCTACTATTGATAAAGATGCACAACTCTATTTCTTACTTAACTAAGATATTAGTCTATTTCCAAGGAAAAATGCTCCGCTGGTGTTGCTTTTCCTATCATCTACATCTCCTGCCCAATTTACGTCTATGTATGCACATAATTCAAAGCTTTCATGTCTAGGATACCATAAGCGAAGATTTGTAGTGCCTTGTAAGTACCGGAAAATCCTTTTTATTGTTGATTCATGATTTTCTCTAGGATTACTTTGAAATCTTGAAACAATACATATTGCATTCATAATATCTGGTCTTGTTTGTGTTAAATACAGTAAACCTCCTATCATATATTTGTACTTGGTTGGATTAACAGGTGTTGATTCATCTCTTAGTGATAATTTGTCATTTGTAGTCATAGGTGTACTTATCAGTTTAGAGTTCTCCATCTCGAATTTCTTTAGTAGCTCTTTTAAGTATTTAGTTTGACTCAAGAATATACAATTGTCAGTCTGTGAGATCTACAATTCTAAAAATAATTTTACTTCTCAAATCATAGACATTTCAAATTCTTGTTGCATTTTGATAGAGAAATCCTTACATAATCCATCTTCTCCTCCAAATATTATATCATCAACAAAAACTTCTATAACCAAGATGTCATCATTAGTCACTTTATAGTATAAATTACTGTCTGAATTTCCTTTAGAGAAACCAATCTTCAAAAGATACTTATCTAATCTTGCATACCAAGCTCTTGGAAATTGCTTCAACCCATATAAAGATTTCATTAACCTACAAACCATATCTTTGTCTTCTCTCAAATAAAATCCATCAGGTTGTTCAATGTAAACTTCTTCTTCAAGAATTCCATTCAAAAATGCACATTGAATATCCATCTGATACACTTTATAGTTCTTATGAGCTGCAAAAGCCCAGAATAATCTAACTGCCTCAATTCTAGCTACCAGTGCAAATGTTTCATTGTAATCAATTCCTTCTTTCTATGAATATCCCTTACACACTAGTCTTGCTTTGTTTTTGATTAATTCACCATCTTCATTAAGTTTGCTTCTAAATACCCATTTGATTCCAATAACATTTTTATCTTTAGCCCGGGGAACTAATGTCCATGTGTCATTCTTTTCAATCTATTCTAATTCTTCTTCCGTAGCTTTAATCCAAAATTTATCTTCACATGCATCATTAATTGATGATGGTTCAATTTGAGAAATAAGACATACCTCTTCATTTGCCAATCTTCCTCTTGTCATAACTCCTCTATATTTGTTTCCTATTATTTGATCTTCAGAATGATTCAATCTTACATATTGGGGTGTCTTTGTTTGCTGTTGTTCCTTAGTTACTGTGGAATTTTCAAATGACACCGGTGTAACTAGATCTTCACTTTGTACCGGTGGATTCAGTGTAGATTCATTTGTCAGAATTTTTGTTGCTAGTTCAGAATCCATATACCTTGAAGTTCCTTTGAATTGTTCATCAATCTTTACATTTGTGCTTTCAACAATTTTCTACAATATCTTGTTAAAACATCTATATTCTTTACTCTTAGATGAATATCCTAAAAAATATTCTTTCGTCATTTCTAGGATCAAATTTCCCAATGTACTCATCTCTTCTGATATAGCATTTACTTCCAAAAATTTTGAAATATTTAAGAGTAGGAGTAATGACAAACAATAGTTCATGAGGGGTCTTACCGGTTTCACCTTTGATGTGAACTTTGTTGAATGTATAGACTGTTGTACTTACTGCTTCTCTCCAATATACATGTGGTAGATTTGATTCAGACAACATACTTCTTGCTGCATCAAAGATAGTTATGTTCTTTCTTTCTACAAATCCATTTTGTTGTGGTGTCCGGGGTGCTGATAGCTGTCTTCTAATTTCATTTACTTCATAGTAGGTATTAAATTATTTAGATGTAAACTCACCTCCTTGATCTGATCTTAAACATTTGATTTTCTTACTGGTTTCATTTTCAACCATTGCTTTGAACAGTTTAAACTTTCCAAGTGCTTCTGATTTTTCTCTGAGAAAAGTAACCCAGTACATTCTAGAATAGTCATCAATGATTAGCATGAAATATCTATCACTTTGTAAACTTTTAGTTCTCGCTGGACCACATAAGTTAGTATGAATTAAATCAAGAGCATTTTTTTATTCTTCTAGAATACTTTTGAAACTATGTCTAGCCTGTTTTCCAAATTGACATTCCTTACATACTGTGTTGTGAGGTTTGACAATTTTAGGTAAATCTCTAACTGCCTTAGTAGTACTGATCTTTACCATGCAATCAAAATTTACATGACAGAGTCTCTTATGCCATAACCAACTTTCATCAATATGTGTAATCAAACATGTCTTTTCACTGTTATTCAAATGAAAGATATTACCTCTAGTCTGATTACCGGTTGCAATTTCTAAACCAGTTCTATTCATGATTTTAAATTTACCATTCTTAAATTGTAACTGAAATCCTTTTTCAACTAATTGACCAACACTCAAAAGATTATGCTTTAATCCTTCAACATAGTAAACATTTTCAGTGTTATGCTTACCATCAAGAGATATAACCCTTAGCTTGGATTAAAAAAGCTTTGTCATCTCCAAATCTTACTAGACCTCCATTGTACTCCTGAAAAGTTAAGAATTTACTTTTGTCACCAGTCATGTGATGTGAGCATCCTGAATCAATGATCCATTCATCCTTAGTTTCAATTCTAGTAGCCAAGTCATTTTCTACCGATTGCAATGTAGGTGTCGGTTGATCTTCTGTTATGGCAACAAAAACCGATCCATTGTCTATTGAATCCTCTTCAAAATCATCAGTCACTCCTTCATTAGCAACATAACAAGATTTGTCCTTATTCTTCTTGAATTTGTATCTTTGATATTCAGGGTTAGGTTTGTATGTCCTTCTAGCTTCTTCTCTTAACCTAGCATGTCTATCAAAGCATCTTGAAGCCATATGACCAATCTTATTGTAGTTAAAACATTTAAAGGGTGCTTTACCTTCAGACTTACTTCCAACTGGACCATTAGGCATTTTTCTTGCAAATAGTGCTTCAAGTTGTTCAAGTTATTCATTTTCTCTCCTGGTTTCTTCAAGTTCTTTTGCATAAAAGGCTTTCCAACTAGACTTGTCAAATGATGGTGCTGATGATGTTGATGCTTTAAAAGCTAAGTCTATTTTTATAGTAATATTAGGACAAAATTCCTCAATTTCAAAGGCTGATAGTTTTCCAATCAATGTATCCCCAGTTACTGATGTGTTATGCATTGTTCTAAGCTCATTTATTGCAGTAACTTTCATTTTATATGCTGGTGGAAAACCTCTTAAAACTTTTGAAACAATTTCATCTTCACTTAAGGTTCCTCCACAACATTTAATACCCAAAACAATTTCATTTACTCTTTCCATAAAAGTAGAAATTCTTTCATCCTCTTCCATTTTTAGACTTTCATACTTGACCCAGAAGCTTTCAAGTTTTGCAATTTTGATTGTGGAATCTCCTTCATTTAGTGTTTCCAAGTGGTCCCAAATAGCTTTAGTAGTAGACCTATCTGATAATCCCATGATTTGTTGATTTGATAGAGCGCTTAAGAGTGCTTCTCTTGCCTTGCAATCATTTTCCTCATCTTTAGTTAGATTTGGTGGATTAGGCTGACTTACAATAGGAGCAATGTATCCATTCTTTGTTACATCCTAGATGTCATTTCCAATGCAATTCAGATGTGTCTCCATCTTAATCTTCCATATGCCATAGTTGGTTCCATCAAGTTTAGGACTGTCCTTCCTGTAATAGTTAATAGACATTGGATCTGCTCAAGTTGTTAAACTTCTGCAAAAGAGATCTAGGATCTGATACCAATTGTTAGGTCCTGGGTACAACTAAGAGGGGGGGTGAATCAGATGTCTTAATAATAATAACCAAAAACAACTTAATCAAATTACTGCTTAATACCGGTGAGATAGTCTGTTATACCGGTGTCCAGATTTAACAGATAAATGTAATATCGGTGAAGATTAATGCATGAAATTAAATAAAAAAGTCATCCACAACACATAACACCAATATTTGTATGTGGAAACCCTATAAGGGGAAAAACAACGATGGGAAACCTTACCCAAAATTAGATGCTACTACTGCAGATAGTAAGTGTACATAAATGGAAAAGGCCAAGCGCCTAGAGCTCACTGCTCAAACACATAAGGGAAGTCACAGTGACCTACAGTTGGATGGTTAAATCCAATAATAATGTACTACACAAAATAGCATCTTCATATGCTAGATTCAGTACCGGTGTAGTTCCGATATGCTTCCACAAAAACCTAGCCTCATCTTCAAATGATGTCTGCATGTGTAGCTCTACTTAATCTCGCATATACCTTTGCACAAAACCTTCTTCACATACCCACTTCGATCTTACAATTAAGACATTACATTTATACCATAACCTAGGACCAATTTTAGTAGGTCGGCTCTACAAGATATTACAATAAAATATTTTATAAACAAAACAAATATCCGATGCAATAACTGATTGAAACTTGTTGGCTTAATGCATTTACAACATTAATTAATCATCTCCATAGTGTGCCATGCTGAACTGGAAAGGATAAACCTGCTGGTGTAACCCTGGACCTATTTGCCGGTAGTACCAAATATGCAAATATGAATATTCCAATAAACAATTATCCAAGATAAGATGTCCAAACAATGTCTTCAACGTTACCAAGTATTTTCCAAGTCATTCCAAGTGTCGATGATCATTATTTCCTGTCGGTGTAACATATACCAGTGACTGTGCAAAAGTCACTTGCTTGCCGGTGAAAGTTGCTGGATCTCCAAAGTGCTAGAGTTTTAGTATGTGTTGACATCAATGACAAAACCATACCAAAATACCAATAATCTCCCCCTTTGGCATTGATGGCATCACAAGATGGAAAAACCATCAAAGTGCAAAAATAGAAATGCCAAGTATAAAAACCTATAATCTCCCCGAAGTAACAATCTCTCGCCCTGAGAGTAATATGAGTTTATTTATGTTTTTTTGTGCCAATCTCTTCCCAAAAGATAGTGTATAATGTGTTTTTCCAATAGATATATCTCCCCCTTTGACATCGAATGCCAAAGTTATAAAAATAGTATACAAAATACCAACCAATTACAATATACCAACTACTCCCCCTGAGAAGTATCTTCCTCATCAAAGCCGGAGTAAAAGTTTTCTTCTGTTAGTTCTGCTAGTTGATGACAATCATCAACTATCTAAGTATCTATCGGTGAGGGTATGACCCCAAGCTAATCTCTTAGATATTAGAGGTTTAGTGAAAATATCTGCAATCTGCTCTTTAGTATTCACATAAATCATTTTGACTATTTTTGCTTCAACATTTTCTTTCAGAAAGTTCAATTTGATAGAAACATGTTTAGTTTTAGAATGTTGTACCAGATTCTTAGATATGTCAATTGTTGTAGTGTTATCACAGTAGATAGTTATAGGTTCCTTGCAATTTAATTTTATGTCTTTTAACATTTGTTTAAGCCATAGTACCTATGTACAGTTTGTTGCTATTGCAAAATATTCTGATTCTGCTATTGATAAGGATGTGCAACTCTGTTTCTTACTTAACCAAGAAATTAGTCTGTTTCCAAGGAAAAATGCTCCACCGGTGGTGCTTTTCCTGTCATATACATCTTCTGCCCAATTTGCATTTGTGTATGCACATAATTCAAAGTTTTCATCTCTAGGATACCATAAGCCAAGATTTGTAGTGCCTTGTAAGTACCAGAAAATCCTTTTTACTATTGATTCATGATTTTCTCTAGGATTGCTTTGAAATCTTGAAACAATACATACTGCATTCATAATATCTGGTCCTGTTTGTGTTAAATACAGTAAACCTCCTATCATAGATTTGTACCTGGTTGGATTAAGAGGTGTTGATTCATCTCTTAGTGATTATTTGTCATTTGTAGTCATAGGTGTCCTTACCAGTTTAGAGTTCTCCATCCCGAATTTCTTTAGTAGCTCTTTTAAGTACTTAGTTTGACTCAAAATATAACTTTGTCAGTCTGTGAGATCTGCAATCCTAAAAAGAATTTTACTTCTCCAATCATAGACATTTCAAATTCTTATTACATTTTTATAGAGAAATCCTTACATAATCCATCTTTTCCTCCAAATATTATATCATCAACAAAAACTTCTATATCCAAGATGTCATCATTAGTCACTTTATAGTATAATTTACTATCTGCATTTCCTTTAGAGAAACCAATCTTCAAAAGATACTTATCTAATCTTGCATACCAAGCTCTTGGGGCTTGCTTCAACCCATATAAAGCTTTCCTTAACCTGCAAACCATATCTTTGTCTTCTGTCAAAGAAAATCCATCAGGTTGTTCAATGTAAACTTCTTCTTCAAGAATTCCATTAAAAAATGCACATTTAATATCCATCTGATCTACTTTATAGTTCTTATGAGCTGCACAAGCCCAGAATAATCTAACTGCCTCAATTCTAGCTACCCGTGCAAAGGTTTCATTTTAATCAATTCCTTCTTTCTCAGAATATCCCTTACACACTAGTCTTGATTTGTTTTTGATTACTTCACCATCTTCATTAAGTTTGTTTCTAAATACCCATTTGGTTCCAATAACATTTTTATCTTTAGGCTGGCGAACTAATGTCCATGTGTCATTCTTTTCAATCTGTTCTAATTCTTCTTCCATAGCTTTAATCCAAAATTTATCTTCACATGCCTCATTAATTGATAATGGTTCAATTTGAGAAAAAAGAAATACCTCTTCATTTGCCAATCTTCCTTTTGTCATAACTCCTCTATATTTGTTTCCTATTATCTGATCTTCAGAATGATTCAATCTTACATACTGATGTGTCTTTGTTTGCTGTTGTTCCTCAATTACTGTGGAATTTTCAAATGATACCGGTGTAACTAGATCTTCACTTTGTACCGGTGGATTCAGTGTAGATTCATTTGTCAGAATTTCTATTGCCAGTTCAAAATCCATATACCTTGAAGTTCCTCTGAATTGTTCATCAATCTTTACATTTGTGCTTTCAACAAATTTCTGCAATCTCTTGTTAAAACATCTATATGCTTTACTCTTAGATGAATATCCTAAAAATATGCCTTCATCACTTCTAGGATCAAATTTCCCAATGTACTCATCTCTTCTGATATAGCATTTACTTCCAAAAATTCTGAAATATTTAAGGGTAGGAGTAATGCCAAACCATAGTTCACGAGGGGTCTTACCGGTTTCACCATTGATGTGAAATTTTTTGAATGTATAGATTGATGTACTTACTACTTCTCTCCAATATACATGGGGTAGATTTGATTCAGACAACATACTTCTTGCTGCATCCAAGATAGTTTTGTTCTTTCTTTCTACAACTCCACTTTGCTGTGGTGTCCACGGTGCTGATAGTTGTCTTCTGATTCCATTTACTTCATAGTAGGTATTAAATTCCTTAGATGTAAACTCACCTCCTTGATTTGATCTTAAACATTGGATTTTCTTACTGGTTCCATTTTCAACCATTGCTTTGAACAGTTTAAACTTTCCAAGTGCTTCTGATTTTTCTCTAAGAAAAGTAACCCAGCATATTCTAGAATAGTCATCAATGTTAGCATGAAATATCTATCACCTTGTAAACTTTTAGTTCTAGCTGAACCACATAAGTTAGTATGAATTAAATCAAGAGCATTATTTGATTTTTCTGGAATACTTTTGAAACTACCTCTAGCATGTTTTCCAAATTGACATTCCTTACATACTATGTTGTGAGGTTTGACAATTTTAGGTAAATCTCCAACTGCCTTAGTAGTACTGATCCTTACCATGCAATCAAAATTTACATGACAGAGTCTCTTATGCCATAACCAACTTTCATCAATATGTGCAATCAAACATGTATTTTCACTGTTATTCAAATGAAAGATATTACCTCTAGTCTGATTACCGGTTGCAATTTCTAAACTAGTTCTGTTCATGATTTTGCATTTACCATTCTTAAAATCTAACTGAAATCCTTTTTCAACTAATTGACCAACACTCAAAAGATTATGCTTTAATCCTTCAACATAGAAAACATTGTCAGTGTTATGCTTACAATCAAGAGATATTGAACCCTTGTCTTTGATTGAACAAGCTTTGTCATCTCCAAATCTTACTAGACCTCCATTGTAGTACTGAAAAGTTAAGAATTTACTTTTGTCACCAGTCATGTGATGTGAGCATCCTGAATCAATGATCCATTCATCCTTAGTTTCAATTCTAGTAGCCAAGGCCTGTTCTACTGGTTGCACTGTAGGTGCTGGTTGATCTTCTATTATAGCAACAAAAACCCATCCATTGTCTGTCAGATCCTCATCAAAATCATTAGCCACTTCTTCATCAACAACATAACAAGATTTGTCCCTATTCTTCTTGAATTTGTATCTCTGATATTCAGGGTTAGGTTTGTATGTCCTTCTAGCTTCTTCTCTTAACCTAGCATGTCTATCAGGGCATCTTGAAGCCATATGACCAATCTTATTGTAGTTAAAACATTTAAAGGGTGCTTTACCTTCATACTTACTTCCAACTGGACCTTTAGGCATTTTTCTTGCAAATAGTGCTTCAAGTTGTTCAAGTTCTTCATTTTCTCTCCTACTTTCTTCAAGTTCTTTTGCATAAAAGGCTTTCCAATTAGACTTGTCAAATGATGGTGCAGATGATGTTGATGCTTTAAAAGATAAGTCAATTTTTATAGTAGCAGTAGGACCAAATTCCTCAATTTCAAAGACTGATAGTTTTCCAATCAATGTATCCCTAGTTACTGATGTGTTAGGCATTGTTCTAAGCTCATTTATTGCAGTAAGTTTCATTTTATATTCTAGTGGCAAACTTCTTAAGACTTTTGAAACAATTTCATCTTCACTTAAGGTTCCTCCACAACATTTAATACCCAAAACAATTTCATTTACTCTTTCCATAAAAGAAGAAATTCTTTCATCCTCTTCTATTTGTAGACTTTCATACCTGACCCAGAAGCTTTCAATTTTTGCAATTTTGACTATGGAATCTCCTTCATTCAGTGTTTCCAAGTGGTCCCAAATAGCTTTAGCAGTAGACCTATCTGATAATAAAATGATTTGCTGATCTGATAGAGCGCTTAAGAGTGCTTCTCTTGCCTTGCAATCATTCTGCTCATCTTTAGTCAAATTTGGTGGATTAGGCTGACTTACAGTAGGAGCAGTGTATCCATTCTTTCTTACATCCCAGATGTCCTTTCTAATGCAATTCAGATCTGTCTCCATCCTGATCTTCCATATGCTATAGTTGGTTCCATCAAGTTTAGGACTGTCCTTCCTGAAATAGTTAGTAGACATTGGATCTCCTCAAGTTGTTAAAATTCTACAAAAGAGGACTACGCTCTAATACGAATTGTCAGGTCCTGGGGATAACTGAGATGGGGGGTGAATCAATTGTCTTAATAATAATAACCAAAAATAACTTAATCAAATTACTACTTAATACCAGTGAGACGGTCTGTTATATCGGTGACCAGATTTAGCAAATAAATGCAATACCAGTGAAGATTAATGCATGAAATTAAAAAACAAAGTCATCCACAACACATAGCACCAATATTTGTATGTGGAAACCCTGTAAGGGGAAAAACCACGGTTGGAAACCTTACCCACAATTAGATGATACTACTGCAGATAGTAAGTGTACATAAATGGGGTCTACACATGCAGAAAGGCCAAGAGCCTAGAGCTCACTGCTCAAACACATAAGGGAAGTCACATTGACTTATAGTTGGATGGTTAAATCCAATAATAATGTACTTCACAAAATAGCATCTTCATATGCTGGATTCAGTACCGGTGTAGTTCTGATATGCTTTCATAAAAACCTGGCTTCATCTTCAAATGATGTCTATGTGTGTAGCTCTGCTTAATCTTGCATATACCTTCACACAAAACCTTCTTCACATACCCACTTCGATCTTACAATTAAGACTTTACATTTATACCATAACCAAGGACCAATTTTAGTAGGTCGGCTCTACAAGATATTACAATAAAATATTTTATAGACAAAACAAATATCTGATGCAATAACTGATTGAACATGTCAGCTTAATGCATTTACAACATTAATTAATCATCTCCATAGCCTGCCATGCTGATATGGAAAAGATAAATCTGCCATTGTAACCCTAGACCTATTTGCCGGTAACAACAAATATGCAAATACAAATATTCCAATAAACAATTCTCCAAGATAAGATGTCCAAACAATGTCTTCAACATTACCAAGTGTTTTCCAAGTCATTCCAAGTGTCAGTGATCATTATTTCCTACTGGCGTACCATATACCAGTGACTGTGCAAAAGTCACTTGCTTGCCGGTGAATGTTGCTGGATCTCCAAAGTGCTAGAGTTTTAGTAGGTGTTTATATCAATGACAAAACCATACCAAAATACCAACATCCACTTTGAACTTTCATTATATTGTGTACATAAGTAAGAATCTCTCAAAAATTTAAAGTTAGAAAAGACATTTTGATAGGGTGGCTTAAACAAGACCCTTTCCTTTTCCTTTCCACTTTGAACTTTCATTATACTTTGTACATAAATATGAATCTCTCAAAAATTTAAAGTTAGAAAAGACATTTTGATGGGGTATCTTAAACAACACACACTAACCTTTTTGACTTTGGTGGGCCCATTTTCCTACCATTAATCATTCAATAGTCCTCCTTATTTACTTCAGCTACTATTCTACTAGAACCTATGCATTCAGTTTAACATTAAATAAAAAGACTGCAAACTCAAGAATTTAATAATAGTTATCTGTCACATAAACTAGAGTACTTGCTTCACATTTACCTATAGTTGTAGTATAGGTAAAAACATTCAAATCAAATTATAATATTGTATGTTTTGTATATATGATTTTTTGATAAGCCATAAAGATGATTTAGTAGTTTTATGTATTATTGTTTGAGATGTGTATTACTATTCCATGATCATTGAACAACATTCCTCCCATTAGGAAGAAACAAAACCAAAGGTGTGCACATCAAGTCTCGCCAATCATGAAGGGAAGATGTAGGAAAAAAACTCAAGATGTATGGAGTTGTTGAAAACTACTCAAGTGTCCCCATGTCAATGCTAAAAGACACCCCCTCCAAATCAGGCGTATTGATCCACAATGTTGATAAAGACACTCCAAGATCTAGTGAAGATGAATGTAGAACAAGATCCAAAGACTCACATGTCTCCTCTAAGGATAAAGAGACCTCCTCCAAATTTTTTACATAAGTATCCACAATCATGTCAACCTTGAAAGAATGATCATGTAGATAATGAAAAAGAGAGTCAGAGTGTTTCCTCACAACAATTGAAGAAGAATCATCTTCATCAAAGAGAAGATAAATGTCATCAATGATGTCCCCCAAATCTGCAATGTAGGACTCAACAAACAAACCTGCAATGTCTGTCAAGTAGTCATCCCATGGAATTGAAGCTGGAAGACAAGGTATGCCCTACTGCACTAAATCACAAAAAGGAAAAACTATTGTAATATTTTTATCATCAGGTGCAAGAGGTGATGTGATATTAATAGGAGGAGATGAAATGCTAGTCTCAAGAATGGAGTCACATGTGAGAATCCCGAAGTTCAAGTACCCAAAATTCTCCTCAATATTGATATCATCACAAGAAGTGTGATCAACATAGGAAGAATTAACCTCATCAATAAGACCAAAATGTGAAAAGGTATACAACTGAGATGCATGATTAACCACCCCTGTTGTAATGATAGTTGTACTCTCCAAGTCTCTAATGATAACTGAATCAGGTGTGAACTGCATAGTTTTCCTTGTTACCCCATGAGTGATCTGATAGATGGAAATAAGATTGTTTGTCAAATGGGGTACACACAACACATCATTGGAGGAGTGATCCCTAATGGAAATATATCATTTCCCAATCAAATCCATGTATGTATGATTTCACATCAAAATTTGTGGCATGTTGCAAGGAACAAATGAAGAGAACATAGACTGTGAAGATGACATATGATGAGAAGCTCCAGAATCATGACTTGTAGTAGAACAAAGAGCTTGTCATTTATTTGTCCTAAAAGTTTGATCCTTCCCTTTATCCTTTTTCTTTGGAAGAAGAAGCCAAAGTAGACATTCTAGAAGGCAAACTAATTTTATTCTTCTCAAGAAGATGTTTCAATTCATCAATATCCTTCTTGTAACAATGTTGTTAATCATGTCCTGACTTCTTGCAATATGCACAAAAAAGATTGTCCTTATATGATTTTCTCTTAGGTGAGGATGTAGAATCACTTTGTTGTGGTGAGGATGATTATGCTCCATCTTGTTGTGTCTTTGGCTTAGACTGCTTTTGGTTCTTACATTTTCCTTGATTACTTTGATTCCCTTTATTAGCCAGAAAATCTTGTGACTTTGAAGACTTGAGAATCCCCATATTGGTCAACTTAGATTTCTCAAGTATCAACATCTTCATGAATGAATCAAATGATGGTGGAGTGTATGAGATACCTTGAGCCAATCAATGGGCATGAAAGATAGAAACAAAGGCTGCATACTCTGATAAAATCTTGTCCAACAAGTTGTAAACAAATGGAGCATATTTTTTGTCAATGTCACAATCCTTAAGCTTTTCTCTTAGCTCATTTTATTTTGTGACATAATCTTGGATTGTATCAAAATCCTTCGGATCCAATGTTGTGAGTTCACCATCAAGATTGTATCCATTTATCCCATCAACTTGACCCTAAGATTTGGCATAAATATCCCAATCCTCTTTAGTTGTAGTACACTTCTTAATATGAAAAAAGAGGTCATCTGATACATACTCTCTCAAGGCTCCAAGTGCCATATAATTTTTAGTGAGCCATTCAAATTGAATATTAGGATCATCCTTAGGATCAAGTTGTGTTGTTATTGTTCCATTTACATAATGAATGAGTCATTTTTCCTTAAGCTTACTCCATGCATTAATTTCCCATGATGCATAATTATTTGGAGTTAAAAGTTAAAATTTAGGAGAGCCCATAGCACCAAATGAAAAACATAATAAAGCAAGAGGTAAAATCACACAAGACAGCCCCCCAAATTACTTAATCAAAGAACCCCCCTACCCCAAAATGATGATTTGACACTTTATATAAAGTGCAATTACAATGGCCACTTGCAAAACAAGGCAAGGTGGAATTTCTAATTTCAAAAGACAACTACCTCAAATAGGTTGGAAGAGACTCCAACAAACTCTACAAGAGATCTAAGATAAGATCCAAGAAAGTAAAGAGTAGCAAATAGGCCAAAAATGACCAAATACTGAAAGTACAATTTCTATTGAAAATGGTAAAATCTGATAGCACCACATGAAAGTAAATGAAAAATTATGCACTTTCAAAGAAAATGGCACATGCAAAGGAGGGTGTATGAGCTCGAACAAAGCCTCTGAAGTTGCAAAATTGAGGATTGGACAGGTACGGTTGTGAAAATCTAGAAATTGTGAAAACTATCCACCAAAATTAGAAAAATCCACCACCACTACAAAGAGCACAAAAAATTAGCACAAATAAACAAAAAAATGTATGAAAAAAGGAGCTAAAATAAGCAAGTTATGGGCCTCCAAAGTTGGCCTACAAAATCAAAAATCTCATTGAGAGGGGGCTGAATTTTTTTAAAAAAAAGATGATGCAATAATGGCACATCATTTTATGGGCTTAAATTTGACTCTCATTCGTCCATCAAATGAACTTCATACCCCTATTGCGTGGCATGTCCATACCGTATGGAAGATGATGTGGTCAAATAGAAAGATGACACATGTCAAAGACATGTAGTTTAAAGACACTACATGGTTGAATGTACAACAACCATGTCTGAGCATCAAAAGATGTCGGGTGGAGCCGAGTGCTGAGCGAGGTGGAGCAACGTTGTAGGAGGTGACATAGTAGCTAGTTAGGGGTCTTTGTCAGAAAAGTAGCCTAGAACAAGTAGCTGACGAGACCTAGAACAATAGTTAGAAACAACCTGACTAAGGTTGTCAAAAGACTGAGAGGCTCGGGCGGTGGAGCGGTGGTGCCGAAAAGGAGGGAGCCTGACAGAGCATGGTCACGAGAGTAGTGTCCAAGAACAGTAGTTGTCGTAGAGGTTGTTGTGGTCATCAAGAAGTGCAGATGGTACTGGAGCTGATTGGAAGATGCATACGAGAGCCACAGATGGTATGGCAGCCTGTAAGGAATAAATGCGGGCAGAGTCCATTGTTGGGGGGAAAACCCCAATTTTTTTAATTTTTTTTTTAAATAATATAAAAAAATTTACAAATAATTTAAACAACTGTGAAATAAAATATGGAATGTTTGAAATAGATTCACAGAAAAAAAATAAATTATTTTTTAAAAATAAATCATACCGTACACCCAAATTAGGCAATTTTTTCCTCCAAGGCTTGAAATTCACTTTTCATCAAATATAGGTAAATTTATATTTAAAATGCATGGAAACAGCCTCCTAGATGCAACGGTAAGGTCGAAATCATCATAGGATCTTCCCAAATGTGCAAATCCCCAGATCTGAAAAATGAATTTACTCCAAAATATCTCCAAATAGACTACTTAGTGAAGCCCCAATGGCTCTAATACCATGTATGAAAATAGCCAAGATCAATAGCTCAATGAATAGCACAATAGAGAGACAAAATATATTGATAAGAATAAACTATATTCTAATCAAGATGCAAAAATAAGATCAACTAGATCATTACATACAATGTAGATGAGCTTGCTTATAAAGGCAAGGCCATATGAATATGTGAGCACCCAATCATGACCGGTGGCTCAATGAGAAACAAGGGTAGGTAAGAAAAGGTAGCAGAAACAATATAATATTCCAAAAGAGGTGGATCACCCATCGAATGTGGAATGTAATAACAAGATAAGACCACAAAAGGTGAAAATTCTCCTACATACATTATCCCTGTGTGCACACTTCCCTAAGTGTCTCATCTGCAAACTACTATGAGATGCATTATCCTAAGTCAACTTAAGTAAGGTTTAATTATGAGAGATAATTTACACCAACAACATGTTATGCTCATATCCTAATGTTTGTTAAACATTCTATCCACACATATTTAAACTCATTCAAGGTGGTGCCTTTGAGGCAATTTGTTTACAAATGAATGCAAGCACATTTCATTAATTAATAAATTTGATGGACATGGCTGCAAGGTGGGTTGTCATAGCTACAGGGTGAATAGGTGTAATAAATTAATGTACAAAGATTTATTTTGATTAATTAATACATCCTACATGAACACACCATGAGAGAAAAGTTTCTAGTTCCGATGTTCAAGAAAAGTTGGTAGTGTGAGAACTCTTATATCAAGAGGCTATCGACTAATAAACCTAAATATTCCTGTTGCATGCATAATTTTTTTTTTTCAGGCAACGTGAAAAAAAGATCAATATGAAACTTTTTTGACCTTGGTAACAATTTGTTGGCATGTGAATTATGCAATCTGGTGAGAGTTCCTCCTATAGTATAACCGATATTATGAAAATAGCTTCTACAATCATTGGTGGATTTATTTCTTCCCAATGGGAGGAATATTATTTGTAGTAAATGTATTATTTTTGGTCTTTAAGCACTCAATATTTTTACAAAAGTTACGTTTCTATATTCTAAACTTTGAACACTATATCACAAACCCTACTTTTAACTACAAAACCCTAGATCTACAATGAAATTTGAAACACATCAATGAATAACCATTAAACATGCAAATTCATCAAATAAATCAAATGATACGTTTACACATTCAAATGGATTTAATCTTGACTGTTCTCTTATCTTCATTAATCTTATTTTTGATGTTGCTATCATATTTTTATTCTTTCAGAAGAGCTCAATGGGGAATGGATGTGGTTGTGATGATGTAAGTGCTATGATGCAAAAGGCTAGAATGGTTTTGATAGAATGTAAGTTTGCTTCCAAGGTTGCTATATGGAAAAAGGGAGGAAGAAGCCTCTTATATAGAGAACATATTAAAAACAAAGGGATAGGATTAAGAGGTAAAAGAGAAAATGGTCATCTAGGATTAAAGGATAGGTAGAGGAAATAATAAAATAAAGGAAGTGGTTAGGAACAAATTAAGAGATGTATACCACTTGTCATGGATGAAAAACTTAAATGAATTAATTAAATAAATTAAATAATTTATTTAATTAATAGAGGAAAGGGTCGTGTAAATTAAATAAACAAATAAAATATTTATTTTATTAGACTATAATAATTTTAGGTGTCTACAACTTCTTAGAGGGTATTTAGAATATATTACATCGGCTCTCTCTTATGGAGGGGTCTCCATTATGTATTTGTGATGGAGTTGGATGTTTTTGATCCATCACTTACACATATTTTCTTTATCTCTTCTCGAGAGGTGTTTACTCCCACTAAGTATTTATCCTTTACTCCTATTATATGAGACATAATTTATTTTTAATAGATACTTTATCAAGCCTTGTTACTAAGACCTACCTTTCTTGTGTGTGGAGCCTCCTTAAGTTGTAGTTATGGGGGGGATAGGTATTAGTGTAAAATTATATTTACATTATCATGTGTTAATTAGGGAGTCATTGATTAAGAATTTATTTTCCTTTTATAAGTTACAATCTTATCACTTAGGATAAAATTGAGTTATTAATTTTCCTATTTTTATGGATGCATATGATATCTTAATTTTTAAATTATGACATTAATGCTTATGAATTGCATTTGATTGCATCTTTATGCTTGTTTTATATTTTTCTCTCTTGTAGAAGAAAAGTTGCAGAAATTTCTAGTTCAAACAATTACCATCATTGAAAAATTCTTAATAGTGTTTTAAAATATTTATGAAAAGTAATCTAAAAACTTCAATGAAAAATAATTAAGAATTAAGGAAAAAATCTTTATGTAATAAATTATAATTTATAAACCTCTTAAATTTAATATTATTAGAATGTAACATTAAAAAGTCATTACTTAAAATATATCATTTTAAAAATATATAATTTAATTAAAAAATATTCTTCAATAAAGCTTTTTCTTAACTAAAATATTATTAATTACAATCTATAATGATTGAAATATTAAAATTTTTGTCCGTAATGAGATTAAAAATAGATACTTACCAAATATATATATATATATATATATATATATATATATATATATATATATATATATATATATATATATATATATATATATATATATATATATATATATATATATATATATATATATATATATACCCCCAAAAAAATTACCAACCAACTTATTGTAATCTCTTTGCATTCATTCAATTGAAAAAGAAAAAGAAAAAAAAAGGAAAGAAGTTTACGAAGGCCGAAGTTATTCTAACCGCTTTTACTTTAATAATTATTCTAATCGCTTTTACGTCATTAATTATTCTCTTCTTTAATAATTCCAGTTGCATCATTTGGACTGAGAATTATTCCCACCACTTTAACTTTAGCAAATTCACGTTTTATGTTTGAGTGCAAAAATTAAACCATATTAGAGTTTTATGTTTTATATTCTCATATTCACGTTCTCCTTTATCTGCTCCATCTCTTGCATATGGGCTATATGATTATAATAGTACTTTTTCTCTTCATGAATTGGACAGTGTGTTCACAGTGTCTGCCGACTTTTTCACTTTAGCTTGCTTTGGTTACCAGGTAAGACCTTTGCCCTCATCGGTGTAACAGTGCAAATAATTGCTTGGTGGAGAGCTTGATGATATGATATTCACTCATCAGCTTAATGATTTAAATTTATTGTACAAATGATTATCTTAATTTATTTGTGGAGGTGTTATTTTATTACTTCAAGTAAAATAGAACCCTCACCTCTTGTTTCCAGCTAGATTGACAGTTTTTTGCATGCAAAACTTTAATGGATTTGTATTCTTGGTGTTTAGTATTTTAGAAGAACATTTATTTTACAGATGATTCTCTTCTATTATAAATATCCTTCGGCATATTTTACATATATTTTATGCCGAGAGATATTTATAATAGAAGAGAATCATATGTAAAAAAAATGTTCTTTTAAAATACTAAACATCAAGAATACAAATCCATTAAAGTCCTGCATGCAAAAAGTTGTCAATCTAGCTGTAGACAAGTGGTGAGGGTTCTATTTTACTTGGACTAATAAAATAATACCTCCACAAAAGCTGAAACATGGCATATTTCATGCATTTAGGTCTGTCATTTGCATGTGAAATTGTTTCAAAAATGGATTTTGGTTTATAGACATTTTGATGTCATTGTAAAAATTTGGGTGCTATTCTTTAAAGGTTGATCTTCAAATAAAAAATGAAGATAAAGAAATGGATGACTTCAAGAAAGGAATTGAAAAGAACATGATTACATTGCGACTTCTAGAATTAAGACTTGTTATTCTTGTTGGCATAACTGATAGAGATGATGACGAAATGAGAAGATGATCGGTGATCAAGTATATGTTGTCATTGATGTTGTCAAAGGGGAGATTGTTGGCTTGATGATGTGATAAGATGTTTGATGAATTTATTTGTGTTGTCATTGATGGTAACCTTGTTTGTTTAGTCATCTAAGTCATCTAGACCTATCGGTAAAGCCTAACCGGTAGTGGAACCGGTTGATATCAAGGTAAACAGGAACAGTGCGATGATCAAGTGATTGGTACAGGTGATTGGTGAGGAGTTAGATGTGGTTTTATAGGAGTGTTGAAGATAGGAACATGCACCTACGTTCCAAACCGCATTAGTAGAATCGATAGATTGAGTGAGTTATGATTGACTGTCATGAACTCTGTGAAGAAGAATGTATACCGGTAACAAATCTTTGAACGGTAATGATTTATGGTTTGGCGATGGATCTTATCATGTTCATAACTTAGTGATGACATGTCAAAATCTGTGTGTAATGATAAGATGGTGTTTGAGCATGTACAAGGATTGGATTTCTTGGGAAACAACAAAGTGCTTAGCAGAATGTGACAAGGATTTGATTGCTTATCAAATCGATGTATAGTGATGTGTGGTGATCATTCAATGGTGGAAATTGTCTTAAAAAATGTTGAAATGATCTATAATGTATTTTGGTGGATTGTTTTTCTGCACTGAATATAAATTCAATGTATTTTGAATGTAGCTAGGGTTTTGTAACCGACCTAGTTGGAAAGTGTATTTAGGTCTAGTTGGAGAAAAGATTTCTTGTTTGTGGTTTTAGAAGAAGAGTGTGCCAAACCAGATTAAAGTGTATGTCTGTGTGAAGTAGAGTTGTGCTTAAAAAGATTTGTACTAGTAGGTAAGGAGGTGTTGTGATCAAATAATTTGCCTTGTTGTTCCCTAATAGTTATAGTAATTTGAAATCCCTTAACCAGGTAGATCCTAATAGGTCTTATTTATAAATCCCTTCACCGGGTGGCTCATTAGTTTGAGTTTAAAATCCTCTTGCAAGGTTACTCTTAATAGAGCTAAGGATAAATCTCTTTGATGAATAATGATGAACAGTTAGTACCAAACTGGTACTGAGAGGGGGGGGTGAATCAGTACAGGCAAAAACTTTTCCCAACAACTCAAACAGTAAAGACACCACTTAACCGAAAAATAGTATCACTGATCTAAGACAGTATTGTAGCTAGGAAATCGAAAAACATCAAAGCATATATCAAAATACTAATCTAGCTCAATCAAGAAAGCTCAAATGCAATGATCTATCCTAAACACACTCAATAAAGACATGAAAATGAAACATTCAAAACTAAAGACTATGCAAACCAAATGTAGATCTAAATGCTTCCTTCATGCAGCTCCATTGTCCTTCTTTCTTCTCCAAATAGCCTTTGTTGTGGATCTCACCTTTAAGTGCACACACATGAGATGAAAGAAAGTAGACAAGATATTGGCGCAAGAGTACTCAAAGTGTGATTGATTTGACAAAGTAATTCAAGCAAGTGATTATTAGATCGATAATGTGATTATTGGGGATCAGGGGCCTTGATTGAAGAAATTCATCCAATTTATAGATGAATTGGAGAAAATGATCAAATTAGCATGATATTGATTCGAATAGAAATTCAAATCAAGAATAGCAAAAATGACAAATTGCTATGCAAGGACTTATGACGATTTATGACAATTTATGACAAATTTCTATGCAAGGACTTATGACAAGATTTTGAAATTGAAATAGACATTTAGGAATTTAGGAGAAATTAGAAAATTAAGTTGGAAATAATGACTTGGAAATTAGAAAATTGATGCAAATTAGGTAAATTAAATAATAATTTCTCATTCATTAATTAATTTACAAAAATAGGAGGAATTAATTAGCCAATTAAATAAACATTTAATTGTGACAAGAATGCCTAGGATAAATAAATAAATTATTTAACCTAGAGGGAAAATGTCAAACAAGATTAAATGAATAAATCATAAAACCTTGGAAGATGAATTAGAAATGCAAAGATGACAATTAGGTCTTGATGTAAGATTGATTTGATGTCGATTCGATCATGATTTTGAATTAATAAATGATTTGATTGATAAATGCACCGAGGAACAATGACAAATTGATCCAAATTGACATGATTGAAGAGGACAAGGATCGATGACCAATCGATCATAAAACGACAAGATTGACAAGTTGATAAGAGATTGACAAGATTGACCAAAATCATGATTAAATATTGTTATCGACAAGACCAAATTTGAAAGCAAGACAAATGAAGAATGCAGAAGAAAGACTCGATGCTCGCAAATGATAAAGACCAAGTGCATAACATAGGAGAAATGTTAATGTTATGCAAAAACCTAAAATGAGGCAATGCACAAATGTTAAAGTATGACTCCGCAAACGTTGACCATTTTTAGGTGTCTACATTTTGCCCCTCTTTGAGACAATGCGATTCTAAGTGTTGTTTCAAAGAACAATAATGAAAATGCCCTAGACAATGATAATGACATATGCATGCCCCCTCGAGGAATTGGCCGGAAACATGCACAAAAGAGGCCAATTGATTGATAAAAATGATAGAAAATGATAGGAGCAAACAGACTAACAATCGAAGACCAAATGCATGAAGGACAAGCAATCAAAGACGCAAAAGACCACGACCAACATGAGATGGAGAGGGTGCACGTCCATCTATGCATTGACAAAGATCTATAAATGAGGCAAAGAGAATGAAATTTGCTCATTTGCACTAGTCCAAGAGGAGAATTTGTTGCTCTAGAAAAGGACACTTGCAAAGAGATGATGAACATTCCAATGGCAGATCACCTCGGAGAATGTGTACACACATTCAGATGACTGGTCGACGTGGGAGCAGCGATATGTATCTCGAAAACCCATGTTTTCAATTTTATGAATTTGACTTGCTTGCGGGACATTGCAGGGCCCATAGGGGATGCAAAAAAGGACTCCTGCGCTTGTGTAGGGCAAATCCTGCGCTTGTGTAGGGAGACACAGGCGCAGGCTACATGACACAGGCGCAGGACTCATCACACAAGAGAAATTGTGCAAGGTAAACCCTAATTTTGGTCCAAACAACATGCAAATGATCCAGAAAGGGGGGATAAGGGTCGGATAGGTCAGAATAGCTTAGAAACACCCTAATTTGTGGATGAAATGAGGAAATGCAACCCATAAGAGCAAACCCTAAAACTGACAAAATATGCCCCAATTGTGATGCAGAGTCGACAGTATCCATTGATCACACGGGAGAACCAACCTGACTACTTTATGCTACAACATAGACTCAGAAGCACGGATAGAGATACATTAGTAGGACTTGGGATATACTATGTTACATTCATGCCCAAGATTAGGGAAAACATAGGACTGCTTATCGCATTGGTAGAGCGATGGCATTCGCATACTTCCTCATTCCATCTGGCGACTGGAGAGGCGACTGTGACTCTAGAGGATGTATGGCATATCCTCCACATTCCGATTCATGGAGAGATGGTAGAGTATGACCCAGTGACAGGGAGAGATGCGTTGTGCAAATTATTTGAGTGCGATGCAGATGATCTAGATATCGTAGAGAGGGAGATCGACTGGGAGACCATGGCATCAGAGTATGATCGATGATATGTGGTGATAGCCGTGGTGATAGCATGCCTACTAGCAGGAGATAGACGAGGACATGGATTCCCTATTGGATGGGGAAGAGTGATAGAGCAGATGGTGACAGAGGGGACGGTGTATGCATGGGGACCATGTGTACTGGCTATGCTGTATTTTGAGTTACATCAGATAGCATATCAGGGAGTGCAGACTTTGAGCTGTGGAGTCACACTGCTGCAGGTATGGGCATTTGAGCACATAGCCATATGTCGACTGATTATAGAGAGACATGTAGTACCACATCGACCATATGTGTACTGCTATGGGGGAGCACTGAGACAGGGTCCTTTTGGATACATATTATATTGGCGACATGAGCTAGACAGACTGAGAGAGTTCATATGGAGGCCATATCGTGATTGTCCGGGATGGTCAGATGATAGTGATGAGCTACCATATTGTAGATAGGAGAGGTACCTAATAGGGCGACCAGTGAATTGCTAGAGAGTGATTGAGATGTACCTACCAGAGAGAGTCAGACGACAGTTTGGAGAGAGGCAGGATGTACCTAGGAGGACTGCACACTTTTCCCGATCTCATAGAGAGACGAGTCAGTGGGGGAGTATGATTCAGCCACACATAGCATATGCTAACTTCTCACAGCTACAACAGAGATACTGGGATTGGAGATCGGATGTGGCGGACGTCGGGTTGACAGAGGAGTATGAGAGATGGTTTGCACGATGATGGCTAGTGCCATTGACAGACACTGATATTCCGGTATCTAGGAGACAGGAGGACTTCCCACTCATAGGAGAGGAGGGAGATGAGGATGAACAGGATGATGAGGATGAGCCAGATTCAGGCGAGCATGAGGCATTGTAGGATATACCCATAGAGCCGGAGACAACTAGCATAGAGGAGATGGAGATATGCAGGGCTACCATAGCGAGTCAGCGTGATCATATTGTGATTTTAGAGAGACAGAATGAGCAGTTCAGAGCGAAGATAGCTAGACTCACAGCGGCTCGAGATGCAGCAATAGCTTAGGCACAGTGAGAGGAACAGGGAGTCACTGAGTACATTGGGTCGATTCGGGATGCTAGTGCACGCGAGATGGCACAGATGTTGGTAGAGACCGGAGAGGAGATACGCTATTGGAGGACACTATATGAGAGTGCAGTTCCACTAGAGCAGAGGGCAGCTTCATATCAGGCACGATCAAGGATAGAGAGTAGGGCACCCTCTTGGAGGTCAATGAGCAGCATGGGGGTGAGTGGACCTATGAGACCACCACAGCCAGGACCAGGAGGGACATCATCCGCGAGACATGGCAGGGATGAGGAGGACAGAGGAAGCACCCAGTGACAGAGGCACATGCTCCTTAGGACAGAGATAGATGTAGTTTGACATTTTGTAGTTAGCCTGCGGGCCATACTTAAGATAGACAGTCCAATTTTGTACTCCGATATTATGATGATACATGATATGATATGCATCGATATGATGGGATGCAATATGTTATGACTTATGTGATTTTCTATGTATGGATGACTTATGCACTGTTGATGTACCATTGTAGATCATGTATGGATGTATTTTTTATGTGTTTTTGATGCAGTTATAATATGAAATGGATAAAATACTTGATGCAAATGCACTAACCAAGTGGATGTAGGATGCAACTTATGTTTTTGGAGAAATCGAAGCACTAGACCAAACTGACTATCCGAACTGATGGAAGAAATGTTAGTAAGAAGAAAATCTTGCTTTTAGTAATGCACTTTGTAGGTGAGAACCTTTATTTTAATGTAGCAAAATGGATGCGTAGCATCATGGCATTGAAGGCCAGAGCTGAAATGCAAACCTTTTTGCAAAAGATAGACACATCACAGACAAACAACAATCACAACAAAAAGAAAGGGACCATGAACCATCCCGGTCACTCTAAATCACTCAGTGACATCATCGAGCAACATAGGAACATGATCGAAGCCAAAGATAAATCAGTAAAAAGATAAGATGCACAAATTCCAATAAGTCAAACAAACATCTTGATCTTCATTGTCAAAAGTTGAAAGTGCTGATAGGATGATCATGCTATCTGGTTTCAGGAATTGTGGTACCCCATCTAAGATAGGACACAGTCTGGTTTCGAGCATACCACACCATGTATAAGAACCATGATATTAGTGACAAGGACAAATGATATTGAGGCTGATTGATATGACAATTGTGATCAGTTTGAATGTCTGGTTTGATGGAAAAAGTTCATCTGTTTACGCATGATTTCATTAAAGCGTAGTGTGTGATTGATTGTCGTTGGAGGGATGCTCAGTGATTTGTCTTATGCACAAAAGGGATATTTTTTTGTTTTTGCTTTTCAAGATTTTACAATTTTTTTGTGTTCATTTTTTTCAGGACGTTTTTTGACTTTGTAGGGAGTTTTTCAGGACATTTTTTCAAATTTTTAGAGATTTTTTCAGGACATTATTTGATTTTTTTTTTTTCAGGACATTATTTGATTTTTTTGGATTATTTCGAGACATTTTTTTATTTTTATGATTTTTTCAGGACATTTTTCAATTTTTATGAGATTTTTTTAGGACATTTTTCAACTTTTATGATTTTTTTCAGGACATTTTTCAATTTTTATGATTTTGCCCCTAGTGTCTCGCAAGGTAAGGAATATGATAGGTGAATAAATAGGATTTCTGAAATGTTGGTGGATAGAGGGAAGACAAAGGCCTTTTATCATGGAGACAATACGGATGCAATTTTCAAGGGCTATTGCGTGATGGGAAAAGAGACTGGATATGACAATGTAAAGCAGTGACATGGCATAAGGGACATGTCAAGAGGTTTTTGAAACCATGTTTAAATTTTGCATCCTTATGTTAGGTCAAGATCAAGGAATGAAAAAGAGTGTATGGATAGTGATAAGATATGGATAGGATAAGCAAGACCAAGAATGGATAAGGGACATGGACTGAAGGTCGGGATTGGCTAAGGGATAGTGGCAGAAAGTTGCAATAAGACAAGGAATATGGATGAAAGGATGTAATAAGAAAATGGATAAATGACCAAAAGCTATGATAGACTGAAAGCTGTAAACAAGATGCATGATGCTCATGACGATCCTCAGCCTTGTCAAGATCAAAGGTGGAAAGGGAAATTGGACATGAGGGACAATAGGATACGAAGGGTAATGACAGGGGTTCGATAGGATAGTGAAGGGCAATAAGATATGAAGGAGGAAACCTGCCCCCAAGTGTGGTATGCAAGAAGTTCATAAATTATGCATGACGCCTATTTGCCAGGTTTTCATCACGGTACTTGCCCAAGGCGCCTGTTTGCCAAGTTTTCACCAGTGAACGAATTATTTTTGCTTTACTTTTTTTTTTTTTTTTTCATATTTTGACTTTTTCAATAGAAGATAGACACATGATAGGGGATGGAAGAAGGACTCAAGCTTCTTTTTGTTTGGATATTAGCCTTGAAAAAAAATGGACCATGGCCTTTAAAAGTATGTTCAAAGACATTGGTAGGATAAGGACATGGAAAATGAGATGAAACTAAGGCAAGGATTTATGCAAAGGATTGGACCAGAGGGATGGAAGGATGGAAAATATGCATTGGATAATGGATAGGGTATTGGAAGAATTGGGATTTAGTGGATGGAAATGAAGGCAAGATCAACATTGGCACACACCTTGAGGGGTGATGGAATGATGGAGGAAAGATGTATTTTGGATATTGAGATTTGGATGGAGGAATAGCTTGGGATCTTGGGACATAAGAGCCCAAAATGGATGAAGAAGGTGATCGAGGAACAGGAGGAATAGCAATTTTGGATGCCAAGTTGGATGTTTCTTTAGGCTTTTGTGCTTCAAGGAGTCGCTTAGGAATCCACATGGTTTTTGATTTTTCATGCTTTTGTGGTTCCTTGGAGTGCATTGCTTGCACAAGGGATTTAGGAACCCATATATATTTTGACTTTGCTTTATTTTGCTCAGTGAGCCTTTGTGGCATTTTGGATATTTCTTTTTCTTTATAGATCATATTGTTCTTTGTTTTGACATGTCGATTATATTGGACATGTTGATCCTTGAATGCATGTAGATTGTTAGACTTATGACTTTTACACTTGGCATCCAAATTTCTTGGAGGGGGAAAGGAATGCATGGATGGATATGAATGGAATGGACTTCTTTTGGATGGATGAAATTTACTCAAGGATGTGTGCCTTTGCTGACCTTGCATAGAGGACGAAGGGATATAAGGACCTAAGATGGATGGAAAGTATGATGGGGAAGGGATATGTTTTGATTTTGAAGGAGGGATACCAATGTCTTGAGAGTGAGTTGTGTAGACATGACCCTTGGGATCTTCTTTAACATGAAGGGATTCTTGCTTATGGAGATCTACTCCTTTGCCTTTAAGACTGTCTTGACTTGTAGGATACTCTTTTCTTTTGGAAGAAGACGCGAGTCCATTATGAGGTGGATATGATATGAGAGAAATAATGAGATCTTGAATTGGATCGGATTGCACCAAAGTAGAAGAACCCATTATGCATGTCGAGGGTTCATGAACATCTTGCACTGACACATTAGAATCATGAGGAGGATTAGGATCATGTGGTGGACATGGTTCAATGACAGGCTCTTCAAGAGATGGAATGGGTGAAATAATGGGATCATCAAAAGAAATGATATCTTGGAGTGTATATGGAGGATTAAGACAAGGAGATGGAGGAACAAGTGGATCTTGTGGAGGATCTGAAGGAATAATTTGATCTTGACAAGGAGGAAGATCATTGGAATCCTCTTTAAAGGTGCTTTACTCTTGACTTTCAATGGGATCATCGGAAAGGATGGAAGGGATATCTTGAGTTTTCTCAGGAAGTGGAATGTCAATGGGATTTGAAAGGACATTTTTTTCATGAAATGGAAGGGGATCATTTGGGATTGGATGAACTGGGATATCTTGATCTTTCTCGGGGAATGGAGTGTCAATAGGATTTTGGATAGGATGGACAAGAATAGGGGAATCATCATGAGTTTCAGGGAAGATGAGATCCTGATCAACAATTGGATGGGATGATAAGGTTTTGGGATCTTGATCTTGATCTATTTTAAGACACGTTTCTTCATGCTCTAAATTATCCTCTTGACATGAGGTTGGACTTTGGATATGCACGAGGGATTCTGACAAGGGATCAATGTTTTGGCATGAAGGAAATGCACTTTGAACATTTGTGATGGATTCTGGCAAGGAATCAATGCTTGAACATGAGGAAGAGGGACTTCGAATGGGGTCCTCTAAAACAGGTAATGGCAATAAAGTGCATGGTTGCATTGGGTCTTGTATTTCTAAAACATGACAAGGATGTGCATCATGAATTGGATTATCTTGGCAATCAATTATGGATAGCCCTTGGGTAATTTCATCCTTGGATGTATTATTTGATGAGGACAATATGGAAGGTTCTTGTGAAACTTCTAAAAGTGTAGGGATAGATGCCACTGGAGAGTCAATTTGCTTGCAGGGGATGAGGCATTGCTAGACATAAGTGTATTATCTTGATCTTCCTCAAAGAACTCACTTGGTAGGTTCCTTAAGAGCCTTGCAATAAAGCCACCTTTCTTTTGAGGTTTTGACATAGTTGTATCTGGAATTTGAACTTGTTTGGCAAGGAGTTGGTTCTGATATGATGTCATGTTTTGATATTGGACTTGGTTCAATTGTTCCAACATGTTTGAAACTTGGGTTGGTGTGTGCTGCAACCTTTGTTTTTGAATGTTTGGTTGTGGTTGTTGACAGTGATATGTTGATTGAACTTGTTGATATTCCACCATTGGTTGAACTATTTGTTGACATTGTATAGTTGGTTGGACATATTGTTGAAATTGGACCATTGGTTGTGTTGGTTGTATATGTTGGAACTATTGAACCATTGGTTGTATTGGTTGAAAATCTGATTGATAGTAAACACCTTCTTGTTCTTGTTGTGGAGGCACATAATGTTGAAATTGATGTTGTCTCCTTTCTTGAATTTGTTTCATCATCTCTATTTGGGAGAGGAGAGCTAGTATGTCTGATCGTTCAAGAAGAGATCTTACATCAATTGGCTCAATATTTGGACTTCGACCTGGAAATTTTTGAAACATTTTGGACATTTGTGATCTATTCTTCTCAATGTTTTTCACTCTTTGTTCCAAAATCTCATTTTCTTGAGCTAGTTTCTCCTCTAGTTTTTGTATTTGGAGACTTGTTTCATCATAAAAAGTTTGATCGAAGTTCTGAGACATGTAGAGATTGGATTGACATGATTGATTGCTCAATTGTGATGACATGGCTTCGTAAGAAGGTTGAGACCTCATTTCAACAAACATGTCACTATGCAAATGCAATATTTTTGGAATTTTTTTTTTTTTTTACAAGGATGATGTATGATATGCAACTAAATGCAAACTAAATAGATGAAAACGCAATCTATGGCAAGAATGCAACCTATGTTTTTGTTGTTTTTTCAAGATTTTTACAAACTCACGAATGCAATTCTAAAAATGAGACCCCTAGGAAACTGGAATGATGTCTAGACCTCAAAGGACAAAAGGACCAAGTGACAAAAGGACAAAATGACAATGTCTCCCCTATATGCTTGGATACTAAGCTAGGTTTGATGAAATGACAATAATGACATAAAGAGAAAAGGTTTGATAAGGTATAGACTTCTTAACAATGACTTAGGGTTTATGAAAGATTTGGATTACTTAAGTATGACAAAACCTAGTTTTGACACTATATGCAAAGGGACAATTACTATGCAAGTGACCCTAATATGATATGATAATGACCTAAGCTTAATGAAGAGACCTAGGGTATGCAAATATGAATGTATGACAATGGTATGACTTTAATGCAAGAGGACACATGCAAATGAATGACCCTTATTGATATGCAAAGGAGTATGACCTAGGTGAAACCTAACCTTGGTACTTGATAATGACTTTGAAAAATGAAAACCTAGGATGAACCTAAATCTAAGTGACATGAATGTTGAGACAAGATTTTGAACAATGTTTGACAACCATGTTTGAAGGTGCTTTGACCTTTGTTGATTAAAATGTTCTTGTGTTTAACCTTGTTTTGAATCAATTTGTCTTGTTTTTGAAATGATATGAAATTCAACTTTTGACAAGCAAAGAAGATAAGATATTTCAACTTAGACTCAAGACAATCATGCTCATTCACACATTTCTTATGGTAGGCAAGGACATTAGGTACTTGAGAGGTAGACTTGTTATGGGATTCAAGGAGAATACATAGATGCTTGACCCCACAGGCTCCCCTCCACGGCACTCACTTCTCAGGGCAGCCAAGCATCAGTCCCCATGGAAATCTCCCCATGGTGAACTTTGTATCTCTTCCAAGTATCCGAACTTGTCCTTCTCAAGCAACTAGAAGGGTTTTTGGCCTCTAAATACAAGGTGTTTAGTAAGGATTTATGTTAAGTGTTACTCCTTGATGTCATGCAAGCGTGATTGAGACATTAAGTCCATCAAGATACCAAACAAATGTAGTCACACAAGCATGATTTAGACCATGAGGTCCTACTTAGATGTTGATATGAGAAAGAGTTCAAGGGTCATCACTTCCCAAGTAATTGCAATCCCCACGTAACCCTTCCTTCAAAGCTTTCACTCATTAGGTATTTATTTATAGTGAGTTAGAATGCCAAGGTATTCTAGCCATACTCACTTTGGGTCGTTCCCTTCTCACGATTATCACTTGCTTGCAAAAGCAAATGGTTGGGAAGGCAGGCCCTCTAAAGGTGACACACAATCAAAGACATGAGCATGGTATTGAAGATCTGGATTTCTGATCACCCTAAGAAGGATGAAAGCATACTCTCCTACTCCAATGTCAAACTCAACAATCAAATCAAGCATAGATTCATTCCATCCTATTTAGAAATCACTACGTGCCTAAACATTAATTGCAAACACAAAGTTTAGTTGTAGTCCAAGGCAACCTGCAAAACCCAAGTCAGAAGTTTGATATATTTAGTCTTTGACTATCGAACCTGCACAAAATGTGTTAGTAGTTTCATTTATTTCCTTTTTCATGTGTATGCCAAGGTGCTGCATAGAGAATCAGTACCAAAAACCAAAAAGCAGAAAACAGAATGCAAAACGAACAATTTTCAAGTAAAACACTGCATTTTTACCTCTGTTTCTGGACTTTACACAGGCGCAGAACTTATGACACAGGCGCATAACTCATGACACAAGCACAGAATGTCTTTAACACAAGCACAAAATGCTTAACATAGGCACAAGTTGTCTTACACAGGTGCAGAAGTCCCCAGAAAACCCTGCACTACCCTGTTTTTTAGTTTTTTTGACCTGCAAATCAACTCACAAGCACTCAAAAACACAGTTAAGGGGTTAGATGGTTCGTGTTCACATCGGCTTCACCAATTAATGTATGCTAGGAAATTGGAAAACATCAAAGCATATATCAAAATACTAATCTAGCTCAATCACGAAAGCTCAAATGCAATGATCTATCCTAAACACACTCAATAAAGACATGAAAATGAAACATTCAAAACTAAAGACTATGCAAACCAAATGTAGATCTAAATGCTTCCTTCATTCGGCTCCATTGTCCTTCTTTCTTCTCCAAATAGCCTTTGTTGTGGATCTCACCTTCAAGTTCACACACATGAGATGAAAGCAAGTAGACAAGATATTGGCGCAAGAGTACTCAAAGTGTGATTGATTTGACAAAGTAATTCAAGCAAGTGATTATTAGATCGATAATGTGATTATTGGGGATCAGGGGCCTTGATTGAAGAAATTCATCCAATTTATAGATGAATTGGAGAAAATGATCAAATTAGCATGATATTGATTCGAATAGAAATTCAAATCAAGAATAGCAAAAATGACAAATTGCTATGCAAGGACTTATGACGATTTATGACAATTTATGACAAATTGCTATGCAAGGACTTATGACAAGATTTTGAAATAGAAATAGGCATTTAGGAATTTAGGAGAAATTAGAAAATTAAGTTGGAAATAATGACTTGGAAATTAGAAAATTGATGCAAATTAGGTAAATTAATTAATAATTTCTCATTCATTAATTAATTTACAAAAATAGGAGGAATTAATTAGCCAATTAAATAAACATTTAATTGTGACAAGAAGACCTAGGATAAATAAATAAATAATTTAACCTAGAAGGAAAATGCCAAACAAGATTAAATGAATAAATCATAAAACCTTGGAAGATGAATTAGAAATGCAAGGATGACAATTAGGTCTTGATGTAAGATTGATTTGATGTCGATTCGATCATGATTTTGAATTAATAAATGATTTGATTGATAAATGCACCGAGGAACAATGACAAATTGATCCAAATTGACATGATTGAAGAGGACAAGGATCGATGACCAATCGATCGTAAAATGACGAGATTGACAAGTTGATAAGAGATTGACAAGATCGACCAAAATCATGATTAAAGATTGTTATCGACAAGACCAAATTTGAAAGTGAGACAAATGAAGAATGCAGAAGAAAGACTCGATGCTCGCAAATGATAAAGACCAAGTGCGTAACATAGGAGAAATGTTAATGCAATGCAAAAACCTAAAATGAGGCAATGCGCAAATGTTAAAGTATGACTCTGAAAGCGTTGACCATTTTTAGGTGTCTACAAGTATACAACCGGTAAAACATAGAATCACTGTAACAAACAAAAACCGGTTAACACTTAGATATTCACTTCTCCTAACATCTTCTTTTCACTTCACCCATATACATAAAAAAGTAATACATCATCTAAAATCTAATGATCATTGGACTAACATGCATTACCACTTAGCAGAAAATATTGAAGCATCACATGAAAACATCACACATGACACACAGGTTTTTCACATGGAAACCAAACTAGGAAAAACCATGGTGGGGATGAATACCCACAAGCTATTCTTTGAACTCTTCTAAAGTTCGCTATGTTAGGAGCCTAGTCCAGTTAAAGACTTTTACAATAGGTTCTACTAGGAATTGATCCTACTAGGGATCACCCAGTTAAGGGATGGCTAAATACCCGGTTAAAGGTTAGAACCCTGTTAAAGGTTACCTCGCAAGAGGATTTCAAGAACTCATTGAATTGATCACCCTGATAAAGGATTTACACAGGAGCCTATTAAAGCTACATGGTTAAGGGATTTCAAACTATTGAAATGGTTAGAAGTCAACAGGTAAATCACTGATCTGATAAAGGCAGATCCTCTTTAGCTCTTTTGCTTCTGCAATCACACTCTATAGGTATACACACACTTCTCTGGTCTGACAAGAATCAGGTATCTCTTCACTTGGATACACACATAACATTTGCCAACAACCCCAATATGAAAAAGTATTGACCTTATAGAAAACAGATAGGTTGGTAGCATAAACCCTAAACCCTAAACATTTAGGTTTATCAATTCAATTGGTTCAATCCTGACCATTAATCACACTGCATTGAATACAATATTCTTGAACAGATCTCAAGATTTTCTCCAACATTCATTATTTTCCGCTTAAGGAAGCTGATAACCCATCATGCGCTCTCCATTTTTTACAGGGACTTCACACATTCCTAAGGTAGATAGGATCATTCTCCATGCAAGATACTTCATGCGCACAATGCTGACATGGCAACATGATTTGATCATCATAACAATGCTAACTCATTACAAAATGTCATCAGTTGAGTCACACAAACTTGAAATGCATCAACCAGAAACCCTAAAGCTGAGACTACCAACCGGTAGTCATAACAAATGAAACTCCAATACCAGTTCATGTTCCAACATACCGATTCACCATTTTGCATATACCGGTTCTCATTCCAACATACCAAATACCGATTATCATTCCAACATACCGCTTCATACTTTAACATATATTGGTTCACACTTCAGCATATTGACATCAATGACAACATACAATATCATCATGTCATTCAACTTTGTTCATATGCCAATAATCTCCCCCTTTGGAATTGATGGAAATATACAAAGATATCTCTCTACTTCACATATTTCTCCCCAATACTGTAGATATCTTCTCTGCTTCACATCTTCTCCACCTTTGACAACAATGTCAAAGTGGAGGCACAAACAGCTATGATCCAGTATGCTTCTCCCCCTAAAGAGTAGCATCCTTCAACACACCAATCCTGAAAAAAGATTTGTCAATGCAATACCTGACTGATGTGGAACATACACCTTTAGTTTACCTCTTGAAGGGGCAACACCCCTAATTCACCTCTCAAATAGGTAAATGTAGCCTTCGGTAAAGGCTTGGTGAATATGTCTGCTAACTACTCCTTACTGGAAACATGTTCCAATACAACCTCTTTGTTCTGAACCTTCTCCCTCAAGAAATGATACTTGAGCTCGAAGTGCTTGGTTCTAGCATGCAAAAGTAGATTCTTGGAAATATTAATTGCACTTGTGTTGTCATAGAAGATACTCACTGGTTCAGATACAGGAACTTTGAAACCACTTAACACATGCTTCATCCATATTGTCTGAGTGCAGTTCATGAATGCTGCAACATATTCCACTTCTACTGTAGACGGAGAGATACAACTCTGTTTCTTACTCATCCATTTGACTAGTCTACCACCAAGAAAGAATGCACCACCAGTTGTGCTCTTCCGGTCATCTGCATTACCAGACTAGTCAACATCTGTAAACACTCTGGGGTTGAAATCATTACTGTATGGATACCACAATCCATAGTCAATAGTTCCCTTCAGATATCTAAGAATCTGCTTAACTGTTACCAAGTGGGATTCTCTTGGACTTTTCTAGAAATGTGTAGTAATGCTCACTACATGTGCAATGTCCGGTCTGCTATGTACTACATAGTGTAGGTTACCAATCATTGATTAGTATTCCTTCTCATTCACCAATGTTGAGTTATCTTCTTTTTATAGTTTATAACCGATCACCATCATTGTACCAACCGATTTGCTATCTTCCATGCCAAAGGTCTTCAACACCTCTTTGACATACTTGGACTGAGTGATAAAGATACCATGTTTCAATTGTTAAATTTGTAGTCCAATGAAGAACTTAATCTCCCCTATAAGTGACATCTCAAACTCCTTCTTCATTTCATCTACAAGATCATGACTCATCTTGTCATCTCCACCAAAAATTATGTCATCAACAAATACTTCATAGATCAAAATCTAATCTCCTTCTGACTTCAAGTAGATATTGCTATCTTCACTTGTTCTTTCAAATCCAATCTTCACAAGATGGGAGTGTAAGTGTTCATACCATGCTCTAGGTGCCTACTTCAATCCATACAAGGCTTTGTGTAGCCAACATACCATGTCACTTTTCTCTGATAGGGAGAACCCATTTGGTTTCTCTATATACACCTCCTCTTCAAGTATTCCATTCAGGAATGCAGATTTTACATCCATTTGATATACTTTGAATCCTTTGAAGGCTGCATATGCAAGAAGCATACTAACTCCTTCCAATCTAGCTACTAGAGCAAAGGTTTCTCCATAGTCTTCTCCTTCTTCTTGAGCGTATCCCTTACACACTAGTCTGGCTTTTTTTCTTATCACTGTTCCATCTTCATTCAACTTATTTCTGAAAACCCATTTGGTGCCAATGACATTTTTATGCTCTGGTCTAGGTATCAAGGACCATGTACCATTCTTTTCTATCTGGTCAAGTTCCTCTTCCATTGCCTTGAACCAGTCTTCATCTTTATGTGCCTCTTTAAATGTTTTAGGCTCAAATTCAGAGATCATGCAAGAGTTTTCTCTGACCTTCCTTCTTATAAGAATTCCTGCATCATTGTCTCCTATGATCTGCTTTGGATCATGATTCATCTTTACATATCTAGGTATGATCTTAACAGATTCCTCTTTCTTTTCTTCTTCATCCTCATCTTCATCAGCATCAACATCTGCCAATGTAGAAGCACTATTACTGGTACTTGGCTATTTTGCAACCGGTTTCAAGAAGGTTACAACTGGTTCATCTACCACTTGCTCATTGTTGGTTTCCTTAGGTTTCTCAGAAGTTTCATCAACTCTTACATTGATACTTTCAACAATTTCTGAGTCCTATTGTTGAAACACTTGAGAGTTTTACTCTTGGTGGAATATCCTAGGAATATTCTTTCATCACATTTTGCATCAAACTTGCTCTAGTGTTCACTCCTCTTGATATAACACTTGCTACTAAACACTCTAAAGTAGCTTACTACAGGAGTCTTACCGGTCCAATACTCATAAGGTGTTTTGTCCTTACCTTTCCTGATAAGTACCCAGTTCATTGTGTAGACTGCAATGCTCACCGCTTCTCTCCAAAAAATGTGAGAAACTTTTCCTTTGATCAACATTGTTGTGGGTGCTTCAACTACATTCTGGTTGTTCCTTTCTGTTAGGCCATTCTGCTGTGGAGTCCGGGCGGTAGACAGTTGCCTCTTGATGCCATTCTCTTCACAGTACTTGATTCTTATTCCATATTGTTGAATGGTCTCTCCTTCAACCATCTGCATGTCTTCAAACTTTTCTCTAAGGCTCTCTTCCTTGGCTTGTTTCACATGCTCATCACCACCATATATATTCTCCAGAGTATCCCACAGTTCTTTGGGATTGTCTTTATCCTGACCATCAATAAACTCAATGTTAGATAGACTGCTGATTAGGGCTTCCATGACTTGCTCATTCTCTTGAACCTCTCTTCTTTGATCATCAGTGAGAGTACCGGTAGGAATAACATAAACATTCTCAACATAGCTCCAGTGTTAACCACCCATGCTTCTAATGTAGATCTTCATTCTATCCTTCCATATTTTAAAGTTATCTATGTTAAACTTTGGACTTTCCCTCTTCATCATTAGAAAAGGAACTTTTCCTTAAGCGGTTAGGCTTACAACCTGGAGGAGGCTTTGATACCAATTGATGAATAATAATGAATAGTTAGTACCAAACTGGTACTGAGAGGGGGGGGTGAATCAGTACAGGCAAAATCTTTTCCCAACAACTCAAACAACAAAGACAACACTTAACTCGAAAACAGTATCACCGATCTCAGATAGGATACAACCGGTAAAACATAGAATGACTATCACAAACATAAACCAATTAATACTTAGATCTTCACTTCTCCTAACATCTTCTTTTCACTTCACCCATATGCATAAACAAGTAATACATCATCTAAAATCTAATGATCATTGGACTAACATGCATTACCACTTAGCAGAAAATATTGAAGCATCACATGAAAACATCACACATGACACATAGGTTTTTCACGTGGAAACCCAACTAGGAAAAACCACAGTGGGGATGAATACCCACAAGTTGTTCTTTGAACTCTTCTAAAGTCTACTCTATTAGGAGCCTAGTCCAGTTAAAGACTTTTACAATAGGTTTTGCTAGGAACTAATCCTGCTAGGGATCACCCAGTTAAGGGATGGCTAAATACCTGGTTAAAGGTTAGAACCCTATTAAAGGTTACCTCGCAAGAGGATTTCAAGAACTCATTGAATTGAGTCACCATGTTAAAGGATTTACACAAGAGCCTATTAAAGCTACCTAGTTAAGGGATTTCCAACTACAGAAATGGTTAGAAGTCAACAGGTAAATCACTGATCTAATAACAACACACAATGCCAAGGTAGATCCTCTTTATCTCTTTTGCTTCTACAATCACACTCTGCAGGTATACACACACTTCTCTGATCTAGTGAGAATCGGGTATCTTTTCACTTGGATACACAAATAACATTTGCCAACAACCCTAATATGAAAAAAATCATCGACCTTATAGAGAATAGATAGGTCGGTAGCATAAACCCTAAACCCTAAACATTTAGGTTTATCAATTCAGTCGGTTCAATCCTGACCATTAATCACACTGCATTGAATACAATAGTCTTGAATAGATCTCAAGATGTTCTCCAACGTTCATTCTTTGCTGCTTTAGGAAGATGATAACCCATCACGCGCTCTCCACTATTTACAGGGACTTCGCACATTCCCGAGGTAGATAGGATCAATCTCTGTGCAAGATTCTTCATGCGCACAACACTGACATGGAAACATGATTTGATCATCATAATAATGCTAACTCATCACAAAATGTCATTAGTCAAGTCACACAAACTTGAAGTGCATCAACCGGAAACCCTGAAGCTGAGACTACCAATCGGTAGTCATAACAAATGAAACCCCGATACCGGTTCACATTCCAACATACCAGTTAACCATTTTGCATATATCGGTTCTCATTCCATCATACCATATACCAGTTCTCATTCCAACATAACGCTTCATACTTTTACATATACCAGTTCACACTTCAGCATATTGGCATCAATGACAACATACAATATCATCATGTCATTCAACTTTGTTCATATGCTAACAATCTCCCCCTTTGGCATTGATGGCAATATACAAAGATATCTCTCTGCTTCACATCTTTCTCCCTAATACTGCAGATATCTTCTCCACTTCACATCTTCTCCCCCTTTCAAGCAATGCCAAAGTGGAGGCACAAACAGCTATGATCTAGTATGCTTCTCCCCCTAAGGAGTAGCATCCTTCAACACACCAATCCTGAAAAAAGATTTGTCAATGCAATACATGACTGATGTGGAACATACACCTTTAGTTTACCTCTTGAAGGGGCAGCACACCTAATTCACCTCTCAAATATGTAAATGTAGCCTTCAGTAAAGGCTTGATGAATATGTCTGCTAACTACTCCTTACTGGAAACATGTTCCAATACAACCTCTTTGTTCTAAACCTTCTCCCTCAAGAAATGATACTTGAGCTCGAAGTGCTTGGTTCTAGCATGCAAAACTGGATTCTTGGAAAGATTAATTGCACTTGTGTTGTCACAGAAGATACTCACTGGTTCAGATACAAGAACTTTGAAACCACTTAACACATGCTTAATCCATATTGTCTGAGTTCAGCTCATGAATGCTGCAACATATTCCACTTTTGTTGTAGACTGAGAGATACAACTCTACTTTTTACTCATCCATTTGACTAGTCTACCACCAAGAAAGAATGCACCACCGGTTGTGCTCTTCCGGTCATCCACATTGGCAGACCAGTCAACATCTGTAAACACTCTGAGGTTGAAATCATTACTGTATGGATACCACAATCCATAGTCAATAGTTCCCTTCAGATATCTAAGAATCTACTTAACTGCTACCAACTGGGATTCTTTTGTACTTTTCTGGAACCATGTAGTAATGCCCACTACATGTGCAAAGTCAGGTTCCAAGCCCAAGGCCACGGAGGAAAAGAAGGGTAACAACTACAAAGAATAATTTTTAGATTTGTTGCCAGGGACTTCCATTGCTTTGAATACAAATGATTTAGCATGGAAAGGTTTATGGAGCCAATGCAGAAACCTGACCACGCTTCAAAAATTGCAACCAACACAAGAGAAACCTGAGCACTTGTGGCAAGCCAATCACAGTCACCCTTGGGATTTAAATATGGAAAAGTTAATTCTGCCAAATGTGTATGTTGATGTGGATTTGATGAAAGAGTTGGCCAAACGTTATTGCCCAGTATCTAGGGTAATCAAAAGAAAGAACCAGTCTACCCTAGTTTCAATTAATAGAGCTAGCTTCGTTGAAGCTTTCCAGATTACTAGTGTTGCATGTACAAATATATATTTGGAGTGGATTGCAGACGATTGTGGCAAATACAAAGGTGTTATCAAGAAGCATGCAATTCCTAGATACATGCTTAGGGTGAATAGGAAACTGATTATAATTCCAAATAGTATCAAACCACTATTTGACATCACACCTTTCCACCTTTATATGCATTGTACAATATATAGATTATGTAGAGTGTTGGGTTTTGATGGAGATTCAACAGTGACAGCTGAATTACTAATGATGGCTATGGACATTCAACACCCAGATATTATCAAAGATTATGATTATGTGGGCTATGTGGTTTAACACATTCATAATTTTCTAGTTGAAATTCAAAGTGGTGCACCCAACCCTACATTTAAGAATTATTCATTGCTGATGCATTTAATCTTGTTCTATAATGTTGAGTTCATGGATAAAGAATTGGATATTTTCAAAGAAGAATTGGGTGTCTTAATGCCAATACAAAGATGGACCCAGGTTTGAGACAGTAGTTCTCCCCATTCTTCTTTCCTTTTATTTGAAAATTGGATTTTTTTTCCAATTATGGAAATGATAGGAATAAATAGGGAAAGATTGTCAATTAATGTTAGGAGAGTTTTGAGACCTTACCCGTATGTTCCAAACTGGGGGGAATTTTTCTTTTTTGATACCTTTAATATGATTAGAGTCTATGGGTGTCCTCAGCCTCCCCATATTTTACCAAAATTTGTTCCAATTAGGATTGCTTTTATGGAGTTTATTTGGCAATTGACCCTAGTTGAAAAAGAATACCTTGAGAAACACAAGAAGGTTTCTCTTCTTCCTAGGCTTTGGGTTGTGTCTGATTTTACCATTGGTAGGAATTAAGTAAACAATTTCCTTCAAAAGTAGAGGTTGGTTAATGTTGTGTCTAGATTCTGTGATCTTGAGCAATTTATTAAACGTGCATTGTGAAAAATGATACCTTGAGTTACAATAAAGGATCATGAACCATTGGATGATGAAGATGTGGTTAGAAATTTATTGAGAAAAGAGGATGTATAAGAAAGGAGAAGAAAATGGAAAAATTTGATGAGAGTTGAACAAGAATTGAAGGTTCTTGACCCTAGTTTCTCAGGTTTTTGCCCTGATAACCCGTACCTAGAGAGGATTAACAGAATGTTGAGTTTATATAAAACTTTGATGGAACAAATGCCTTAAATTTTAGAATTGGCTTCTCAGTAGCAAGACCCCCAAGATGGACAATATTCAGATGGCAAGAGGCCACTTATTGTGTCTGTTGATGATGTAGAGAATGGGGATGAAGTTCAATCTACTCAAGTGCCACCTACAAAGAAACAAAAAACCAAAGAGGTCAGTGCAATTGTGAGGAGAGACCCTACTAGAGCAATTGTTACAGAACAAGGACACTACTTTCATCAAATAAGGACAAATCTCAAAGAAGTAGGGAAGAATGAAGAGTAGGGAGAAACAAACGAAGCCCTTGCTCAAGGCTTTGATGAGTGTTTGATGTTGTCAAATGAGTTCATGAAATCTGATGACTCTATTAAGTCAAATGCAGTTAAAAGTTTTTTGACAAGGTTGAAACAAAATCAATTAAGACAAAATCTTATCATAGAGGAAGGAAATATAGAAAAGAAAGAGGAGATCATCAAGGCACTACAGAAATATGATCCTAACAGGGAGCAAATATATGTGGAATAGGAAAGACAATTGGTTAAGAGTATTGGTATGATTATGATGCTTGACTAGGATATCTGGTCTATTTTTATTATTGATCAGATTAGGAAGCAAGAGGACCCAATGTTTAAAATTGAATTTGAAATTGGAGATATAATAAGAGGATTAGAATTTAATCCTAAGTCAAAGACACTTGTTTCTTGGTCTTTGGCCCCTTCCACTCAAAAGCCCCACCTTCTAAATATCCAAGTAGAAAGAAAGCTGACAAAATGATCTAGAATTTGCAAAACACAAGTGACACAGAGATTGCCTCATTTTTTACTCAAGTTTCTATCATGAATTTATCAAAAATAGAGGATTTGTCAAGAAGATACACATAAACATATAGCCAATTGATTGCATTATCTAAAAAATATAAATAGACATTGATGAAGAAGGGTGCTCTAGAGGAAGAGTTAGTGGAGTTGAAAGAAAAATGCAAATGAGCCCCCTACAATATAGATCACATAACAAGTACAAGAAATACCAGCTGATGTGACAACAAAAATGGAGGAATACATAGAGAAAATAAAAAATCTTGAAAAGGAACAAAATGTTAAGGCTATCTCTATTGTGTTAGGAATTTTGAAACACAGGATTAATGTATTGAAAGAAAAATTGATGGTAGTGCATGATTTGCACATTTCTTTGAAAGAGGCAAGTAAAATATCCTCTGAGGTTGTCTCTTTTCTTGGACCTTTGTTCAATGTTTGGTCAGGAAGAAGCAGATTAATGGATAAGCTAGATACTACAATGATGTATAGTGACGAGTTCCCTCCCAAGATCAGTGACACTAAAGACATGGTGGAGGTAATGAATGTAGCTTATGCATTTTCATAGGGAAGGATGTGCTTATAAATAAAAAATTGCAGACATTTGGGGAAGGTTATAGTAAATTGGTGCCTTCAATTTATGGTATTAATGGAGAGTTTAAATTAGTTTTTGATTGGAAAAATGAATTTTATTTGATTCTGGAGGAAGAAGAAATAATCAAGCATATAGATGATTAGGTTGATGTTGATTTCCTTAACGATATGCTTGATTTACTTTTCAAGGTTGAGGTTTACCATGCAAATTTTATTGTTGAGGCCAAGGCAGTTACAGATGCCAGATGGATGGATTCAATTGCAAAGTTGGAAGAGGTAAAGGCATTCAGTTGGCCAATAGAAAAAGAGGTGGACAGGTGGCAAGCCATGCTAAAGCAATAGAAGAAATGTCAGGTTGCTACCCAAGATTCCTCAAAGTAATTTTAAGCTTGTTGAATCCTCATCTTATAAAAGGATTCCCAAATTAATTTGAGAGGGATGGCCACTTTTTTTTTTATCAGTAGAGAGGGATAGTCAGTTGCCCACTTTTATTGATGTTGAAAACTCTAATACAGTTATAATAGTTCATCTATTCAAGAATTTGATAAGTGCATAGTTGAATCACATTTTGAATTTACTTTCTGATATCATTATGAATATAATATCAATATCATTTATAGTTTGAGATCTTCACGTAATTGCCTTTGTGTTGAATTTATGTGTTCACTATGAATTGAATGGTCAAGGGTTTTTCAATTTAGATGTCTACAAGGAAAATTATGGAATTGTTCTAGGATTTCTTTTTAGGAAAGAATTAAAGTTCTTGGGGCAATTTCAGTGAAATCATTTTTTTAAATACAAATCTGATGATTATATTATCTATATGAATCTGGGTTATGTATGTAATGGCATATTTATTCCTATTTATCTGCAAATAAAACTTAATGAAGTTTATTATCAGGTTGTCTTTGAATTGTAAGTGACTCTATGCCCTAGGATAAGGCACTGGTCTGTTGTCTTGATGTTGTCTTGGTGAAGTGACCTTCCAATTATAATAGTTGATTCATTGTGGGTGAATATGTTTTCTTGCTTGCCTTTGATTACGAAAGCATGATTTGTCTATAACATCTATCATGGAATTGTATCCTCAAAAGATATTCCCTTTAATTGAGTTGCATGCATATTTTACTAGAATTATGTTGTTTTCCTATCTATTGTGGTGTTTGATACTTTCATTCTTAATACTCTTATGATTGTATATGCTATGGATGTTTATGTAATATATATGGAGGTGTGAACATTCAATAATTCATGTATCTTATCCATCAGTATGTTCAGCAAGTTTTCCCAGACCTCAAAACCCTCTTCCCATAAGTAATCCACCCACCAATTACAATGAGGTGAATCCTTAATATGATTCCAGACTAACATAAATTACGTATTCCTGGGCATAATAGGAAGCATTAAATGAAAAATTACATATAGCATAACAATGCAACAAATGAAAAAAGTTAAAACTCATGATTCTGATCATTTGAAAGAGATAGAATTATACACCGAAGAGAAATAGATTAGAAAAAATTTACTACTTCCGTTGACCATCACAAAATAAATTTATATATAACTCCTTCAAGAAGCTACATAAAGATTGACACTAAATGCTTTTCATTTTGTCTATAAATGACTATACAACTTCCTCCCTTCACCTAGAGTCTAGAATCACTACTGGAACTAGAAAAGGAACCCCAAAGGCACTAGAATTTTAGATTCTCAGAACCCTCAAGAGAACCCCCAAAAGGAACCCTTCTAATGGCCTTGATTTCCCTTTTTATAGAAGAAAAGCGAGCAACAAGCTTCAAGCCAAGAGACACATTTCAACAAAACATTTACTCTCAGCAATTAGGCCTAAAAGGCCATATGCAAAATTATGTTACAAAAATATTCTTTACCCATGTGTTGGCCGTGAATCAAAAATTTCAACAGAAAATTGGTAGAAGAAAAACTGCTTGAGCCATGCCATTATCACCCTGATGGCTTCGGATGGAATGTAAGATTTTACGTTCTATCTAATAGATCGTTTCCCTACTCGAAAGGGATACAGGGACTTGGCAAGAAGTAAAGTCACCCCTAAAAATTAAAATAGAGGATGAAGCCTTCATTCCCAGGAACAGATAAAATGGAAAGAGAAGCTTGAGCCTACATGCCCATGATTAGCGAAAGTGGAAACAAGAGCTTTAGGGTAAATGTAATATGTTGGGGAGGGGTTGCATCTTCCATGTCATCACAAAGATGACTGGCTATCATTCCCTACCCAAACAAATCCTTCTTTCATTCCTCTGCGGGCTCCTTCTTCAAACCTCCTGCCATCCTATGGCAAAGTAGAAGCAGAGGATGTGCCATGCTTGGCCTTTATTGATAAGAAAAGGATTTCACACACCCTCTAGTAATCCTTCTCACTTTCATAACCCCTTTGACAATAAAACAAACTCACATAGGAGAAAACAAAAAAACACCCATTTGGTATCACAGAGCACACAACAACTCCATGCATGATCCTGCTCAAACTCTTTGATTACAAGATTGATAAACTTGTGGATGGTTTAGTTTGTAGTCGTGAGAAGGAGACTTTTGATTTGCACATAATGGGTCTAAGAGAAGTCAATATGGTCATTGAAGGACAATAGACACATTCATCAAGTTGTCGTCCCACCATGAAATTAAAGAAAATATGGAAGTATGTCTTTTTGTTTCTTCTCTAAAAGGATGAGAGAGTTTACTTATCTTAAATTACAAAGTTTGCCAATTTCCAACTCTTGGTTTTGTTGTTAAGAGTTATTGGGAAATACAAATACATGAATCAAAAGTATATTGGACCTGGAAAATTGTCCTCATACTTTAGAGGATAGCATTTGTTAGCATTTTTCACAAAGGGAGATTGTTGGCATTTCAGTAAGCTTGTATGAGGATATTGAGAAGGTTGTTGGAGATTGTTGATATAACTGTGAAAGGATAATTACCGTCCTAATAATATTATTTTGTCATTGATATCAATAAATTGATTTTCTGATTTAGTATGATGTTGCCATATCTTGAGAAGTATGTTTTGATGAGTATTAAGAGGTTGGTAAGTGACACAGAAAGAATGTGATAATGAAGCAGAATAATAAGTTATTCAATGGGCAACTATTACCGAGTTAGACAATGATGAGATCATGTTGTTTTGATTGTTTTGATATCCTAGATATGTTGTTGATTATAAGTTTAATAAAGTACTATGTCACCAAGCAGAGAACCTAGTCGGTAAACCCTAAGGTTATCGCTATCGGTTAAAGAAGGCAGAATGTATACCAAGTGAAGTTTAGTATTTACCAAGTAACAACCAAGTTACAACAGGTCACATTGGATGATTGAAAGCATTATTTAATGAAGGATGCTGATGAGATGGAAATGTATGGTTGATTGGAATGTCGTGCAGGAAGTTTGTTGAGGATCGACCACATGGAAAATCAAGAGGAAGATCTACAACACAGATTGAACTGCAATAACCTAGCACAAGTTCCAAGGAAGGAATGCAAGTTCCAAGGTGAGGTAAAACATTTTCAGATCGAAGGATACAATGAACCTAGTCAAGATTGAAGATATGATGGCTAAGATGGATCATGGGAAATGTGATCAAGGAGATTAAGCAATTAGGAATTGTTTATAAATAAGGAATTATTGATGAACAATGTATGCGGGCAAATGTATGCACAATGATGCTACAATAATATTTACTAAGCATTGAAGCTTGAAGATCTGATTGAAGAATAGATTGAGAAGCCCAGCAAGCCCAACAAGGGACAAGATAAGTTGTATCACAAGATTGTTTTGAGAAAATAGAATTTTCTTTAGCATTTCAGATGTGAAGTTGTAGATATATTTTATCACTGTTGTTTATCATGTAAGTGACAAGAAATCTCTTAATCGAGTGGACTTAACAATCTTATTTGTAAACCCTCTAGCAAGGTAACATTCTGAATGAGTGTTTGAAATCCTTTAACAAGGTCACTTCTAACAAAGTGCAAGACTCTAACAAGTCTGAGGGAAATCCCTTAATTGGGTCACATCTAGCAATGTGTTTGTAATTTGTAATTGGTTTAGCTTTTAACCAAGCATACTCTAGAAGGGTATATTTCTTAGTGGGTCTGAAATCCCACAGTGGTTTTTCCCTATTTGGGTTTCCGCGTTAAATCTGGTGTTGAATGTGTTATGATGTCTTATGCATTTTGTTTATGAGTTTGAATGATTTACAGTCATAGTTGCATATTAGTAGAGGTTACCGAGGTTGAATCTAATAAATAAATTGAATTATGAGTTTTTATGATTCACCCCCCCTTTCATCTTAACTAACTGCATCAACCTTAAGACATTAAGGAACTATACTAGCAATCTAGTTGAAGTGAGTATATTAACAACTATTCTCCAAGAACGACATTGTAGTATCTAGAGTTAGACTTAACCATGAAAAGAGAGAAGCATCACTTAGTGAAAAGTTTTTAATTCCTAATTATATTAGAGTATCATAGAATAAGATAATTACATCACAAGGAGGATCAATGTCTAAGAATTACAAATCTACAAGGACGATTTGGGATCCTAGTAACTCCAAGAAACATCCTAGCTTCTAATTGCTTAAGGACAAGCAATCTTGGGCAAGGAGGACTATCATGACCCCGCCTAAATTAGAATATTGTCAATTAAAAAAAATGCCTATCAATCCCTTACAAGATTAATAGATAAGTGTAAGATGATATTAGGAAATAGTTAAGAGCACATCAATCCATAATTAGTAGCTATAATGAATTAATTATCTTATAATAGTGATTTTCTTCTAATAAAGAATAAAAACTAATTAACTAAAAGTCAAGAGGCATCTAAAGTGTTGTGACTATTGGAGTAAAAATGATATGTAAGAAGATAAATCAAGGGAAAGAAGGGACAATTCTGATAATTATTTATGTTTCCTATATGATATATTAATTCAAGATTCAATAATCTTGAGGACTAAACCCCTCATAGATCATAAATTTAAGGAAAAAAACTATAAATTCCTACATCAAGTTAGTGGATGAAAATCCCTAACTTTGGCATAAAAATTTCAAAACATGTGTGTAAAAGAAATAGTTACAAATTATAAGAAAAATTGCGACAAATATTCAAAACTATGTTTTATATTTTTTAAATAATATTATAAATTGTAAACTTGAAATATATAACAAAACTATAGCTAAATAATATTTGTAATTTGCCGATAGGCAATTCCCTATGGGGTTGCACCTCCACCAAAATTGTCTCATTCTAGATTTTTGGGGTTTATCGGTACGTATTTAATTTTTACAGTATCGCTTCATAATTCGTGATGGTGATATTCCCTATGGGGGTACCATACATTGAGAAACTGTCTCACGTCATGAGTTTGTTTTTTCCTGTTACCAATAATTTTCCTGGTGGCTTGAGCATAGTGGTTTTGTGTGTTTGTCGATTGCCTATACGGTGGTAACTTTTTGTTTCCTAGAAAATATGAGTCATAGTACTTTTGAATAGCTGTGAGGCTTATCGAAAAGTATTTTTTAACACAGAAAAAACAATGCAGCCAGATGTCCCCATTACCATCTCTCCGTAATGGATAGACACGCAACTGTGAGTGGAGCTAGATTTCCTCATTACCATATGTGGTTGCCACCTCAATAACATACTTACTACCACCTACAATTTGAAAGATTCAATTACCATGGTTTGTTTTATACAAACTCTTCGATCCATTACCCATTCAAATTGTGTTAAATTTGCTGGGAGAAGAAGAGATGGATTGTGTAAATGGCTTCCTAAGTTTGCCTTTTTCTTTGCTAATATTCATCCTACTCACGATTGTGGGTGGTCTCAAAGGTTAGCAATGAGCACAAATTACAATTCTTGTTGTATTTCTAATTATTTATATTGTTATGGATTAATATATTGAGCCATAGCTATTGTTGGCTATTATTAACTTATTGGTTCAAGACTCTCATATCAATATGGATTTATATTTGATATTTGAATTTTTCTAGAAACTAATACAAAATGAAACATAGGCAGCCATAAATCCATAAAATAGATAAATTCATACAGACTAAACGAGTTACAAAATTTATACAATATAAAGAACTAAATTTTTAAAGGTGTAAGAACTATTTAAATGAATTATATAGTTGTATTGTAGTGTAAATATAAAGAAATTATTGATGCTCTATATCTGCTTAGATAAATAAAATAAAGGTACATTAAAGTTAAATAAAATAAAATAGTTTTTTACACCTAAATATAGTGTGCAGATATGAGTATTGATGGTTTAATCTACTACACCATCAATAAGTTTTGTATACATGATTATTTGATTAATAGTTCAGCTATTGTATAATGAGTGATGAAATGTGTAATTCAACAACATCAAATATGTAGCATCGATAAATAAAATAGTTGCATTAAAATAGTTGTATTGTATTTTGCATATTACCCTATCCAAATTATAGAGAAGAATAGATTGGCCATTTAGATATAATTTCAATAGGGTTATAAATCTATGGAATGAATATAATTTTTAGATTCAATACACAACATAACAAATATGTTGTTTCCAACTTTGACAATATGCATGTATTTATAAGAGTAAATTGATAGCAATATGCAAAAACATATATTAAAATATATATAAAAGAAAAATTTATATAAATATACTTTAACTATAGTGAGGGAGATTAGCTTAATGAGCTGAATTTCCAAACATGGTAGCTTGCATGGTATGCAAGTCCACCTCCTATCAGTCCATGGCTCTATTTTAAAACATTAATTACAATTGCCAGCAATATCAAGAAAAAGGCCTTATCCTTCTTTCTAAGGATTCTACTTACAAGAAAAAATAAATAACATTCTAAATGTTATTAATGCCTCATTTTACACCAATGTAACACCTAAATTAATCAATTAAACATTAGTTAAGACCACATTAAAAAAATCATTTAGTTGTTTAAAGGTGCTTTTCATGTGCCAATCAATCCCTCCTCTCTGTTATTGGAATATAGTCTGGCACAAGACATGAATTATGAAAATTTGAAAGAAAAATTTGTTTCTAGAAAAGTGGGATCATTACATACAAATAAGTTATTTCACAAACTAACCATTGTTAAAAGCATAAATGTATTTCTTCCAAAACTCTCTGGTTATTTCCACTTCAGAGCAACATGCAAGTGAAACTTGAATCCTACAGCCAACTGGCACCTACAATCTACAGTGACTTTCAAGAATTCACACCCTTGAGACCTTGTTTGTCATGTAAAGAATAAATGCACAAACTAAGAAAATTGATCCTCGAAACCCACATGACCCTGCAAATGTACAAACAGAGATATAGTTCTTTGTGCATTCATATTGCAAAATATATCTACAAGTAATTTGAAACCCCAATCAAAGGATGACAACCTTTACCTGACATCCTGCAACCCTTTCCTAAAAACCTAAAACCGAAAAACCTAGCCAATAAGAGTATGTTTTAAAAAAATCAAATTAATATAGTCTTAAAAACTCAAAAAACTTTACAAAAGAATTTTTATTAAATGTAATTTCAATCTTAAAATTTATACTAAACTTTTATTAGAAATATACATACTATTATCTATAATGAGAAACCAAACTATTTACTATTATTAGAGATTATTTTGATAAAAAAATTTGTGTTTTATATAAATTTTACAATGAATTTACTTTTTAAGTTTTAATTGACTTATAATAACAAATTGAAAATATACATACTATTTATTAGCTTATAAATAAATAAACATAGAAAACTATATCCCAAATGATAAGCAAACTAAATCCAAAACAAATAGGAAATGAATCCAGGATCATTCCTATGAACATCTATTTATGTAACAGTAAGAGAAGCGATGTAATTGGTCGTTTCTCTAAGTAGGCTGGAAATGACCATTGGTACAGTTTTGCATAGGAGTTCGATATGATGTAGGTGCATGTTCAGACAAGATGTTCTTCATGTTCATCTAATAAAATACTATCAGTAGTACAAATTGGACCTTTCTCAGATCCAACCACTAGTTAATTATAAATGTGAGATGGTAATTGAAAAAAAATATGGGTTCACCTCTAAAGTCTAAATAGAAAAAAAAACCCAAATCGAAAAAGGCAAACAAACTATCAAACAATAGAATAACATCACACCTATAAATGGAGGAGGAAGGAAAGTAAAAATAATAAAACACATGAACGCCTGAAACTAAAGAAGAGGATATTTGATACCTACTCATTCTCCTTGACAATATTACTAGTAAGATATGTAAAGTGTTGCAACGCTACTTTCCAATCGTCTAGTTTTTCTGAGTTGTATTTGCCATTTTCCTTATGTTTGGTAAATGCTTGAGTGTAGACTTCTTTTCCTTGGGCATTCCAGCAGATAGCATCGGGATCAACATCATAGAAGACAGGAATGATGGTGTTACCAAGGAGATTTTGCATATTTTCGCAAAAGTATGGACATATGAAGGAAAGAAGTAGTCATGGCATCTTGTATTTCTGATAGTATGAAATCACTTAGTTAAAGCTCTGGTTGATCTTAAAAAAATTTAAGTCCCATGGATTTCAGAGCATGGTAGAGAGATGTGGCCAGTGTGTGCTTGGTGGTTTATGAATACATCGCAGGGCACCCTTTTCCCCAGTTTTGAAGATGATGCATATGGCAGTACAACTTCCTCAAAGGCATTGCTGCTCTCATTTGGCATTACCATTGAAGAGGAATTGGATAAAAGAGGAGACTGCCTCATAAAAGAAGAGAAAATGTAAAACAAAGAGAGACATAGGAGAGGAAACATTGAAAGGCAATGGTAAGGCAGAGAGCAAATGATCAAAAGATAGGTATAAAGAAAAGTAGTGGAAAAAATTTGTGGAGGAGAGAGAAATAATTCCACCGAATGATGGAGACAAAACAAGGGATAGTGGAGAATGGAGCCCACAAATTTAAAATTCTATGTTGAGTTATTTTAGTGGTGGAAAATTCGTGTTCTTAAAATTCAGAAGTTTAAATCTCACAAAGCGATAAGGTATGTACTCTAACCCATCTGTATAAATCTATACATAAAGGATGTACTCTCACCCATCTATATAAATATATACATAAAGGAGTGACATCGTGGACTATAAAAGACCCTTTCCTTTCCCTTTCCACTATTAGGTCCAGGGGACAACTAAGAGGGGGGGGTGAATCAGTTGTCTTAATAATAATAACCAAAAACAACTTAATCAAATTACTACTTAATACCGGTGAGACAGTCTGTTATACTAGTGACCAAATTTAACAGATGCATTAAATTAAAATGCAAAGTCATCCACAACACATAACACCAATATTTGTACATGGAAACCTTGTAAGGGGAATAACCACAGTGGGAAACCTTAGCCACAATCAGATGATACTACTATAGATAATAAGTGTACATAAATGAGGTCTGCACATGCAGAAAGGCCAAGTGCCTAGAGCTCACTGTTCAAACACATAGGGGAAGTCACACTGACTTATAGTTGGATGGTTAAATCCAATAATAATGTATTGCACAAAATAGCATCTTCATATGCTAGATTCAGTACTGGTGTATTTCTAATATGCTTTCACAAAAACCTAGCTTCATCTTCAAATGATGTCTGTGTATGTAGCTCTACTTAATCTCACATATACCTTTGCACAAAACCTTCTTCACATACCCACTTCGATCTTCCAATTAACACTTTACATTCATACCATAACCTACGACCAATTTTAGTAGGTCAGCTCTACAAGATATTACAATAAAATATTTTATAAACAAAACAAATATCCGATGCAATAACCGATTGAACATGTCGGCTTAATGCATTTACAACATTAATTAATCATCTCCATAGCGTACCATGCTGATCTGGAAAAGATAAACCTATCGGTGTAACCCTGGACCTATTTGCTGGTAACATCAAATATGCAAATATGAATATTCCAACAAACAATTCTCCAAGATAAGATATCCAAACAATGTCTTCAACATTACCAAGTGTTTTCCAAGTCATTCCAAGTGTCGGTGATCATTATTTCCTATCATAACTCCTCTATATTTGTTTCCTATTATCTAATCTTCAGAATGATTCAATCTTACATACCGAGGTGTCTTTGTTTGTTGTTGTTCCTCAGTTACTGTGGAATTTTCAAATGACACCAGTGTAACTAGATCTTCACTTTGTACCGATGGATTCAGTGTAGATTCATTTGTCAGAATTTTTGTTGCTGGTTCAGAATCCATATACCTTGAAGTTCCTTTGAATTGTTCATCAATCTTTACATTTGTGCTTTCAACAATTTTCTGCAATCTCTTGTTAAAACATCTATATGCTTTACTCTTAGATGAGTATCCTAAAAATATTCTTTCATCACTTCTAGGATCAAATTTCCCAATTTACTCATCTCTTCTGATATAGCATTTACTTCCAAAAATTTTAAAATATTTAAGAGTAGGAGTAATGACAAACAATAGTTCATGAGGGGTCTTACCAGTTTCACCTTTGATGTGAACTTTGTTTAATGTATAGACAGCTGTACTTACTGCTTCTCTCCAATATACATGTGGTAGATTTGATTCAGACAACATACTTTTTGCTGCATCCAAGATAGTTTTGTTCTTTCTTTCTACAAATCCATTTTGTTGTGGTGTCCGGGGTGCTGATAGCTGTCTTCCAATTCCATTTACTTCATAGTAGGTATTAAATTCCTTAGATGTAAACTCACCTCCTTGATTTGATCTTAAACATTTGATTTTCTTACTGCTTTCATTTTCAACCATTGCTTTGAATAGTTTAAACTTTCCAAGTGCTTCTGATTTTTCTCTGAGAAAAGTAACCTAGCACATTCTAGAATAGTCATCAATGATTAGCATGAAATATCTATCACCTTGTAAACTTTTAGTTCTAACTGGACCACATAAGTTAGTATGAATTAAATCATGAGCATTATTTGATTTTTCTGGAATACTTTTGAAATTACCTCTAGCATGTTTTCCAAATTGACATTCCTTACATACTGTGTTGTGAGGTTTGACAATTTTAGGTAAATCTCTAAATACCTTAGTAGTACTGATCTTTACCATGCAGTCAAAATTTACATGACAGAGTCTCTTATGCCATAACCAACTTTCATCAATATGTGCAATCAAACATGCATTTTCACTGTTATTCAAATGAAAGATATTACCTCTAGTCTGACTACCAGTTGCAATTTCTAAACTAGTTTTGTTCATGATTTTGCATTTACCATTCTTAAATTGTAACTGAAATCCTTTTTCAACTAATTGACCAACACTCAAAAGATTATGCTTTAATCCTTCAACATAGTAAACATTGTTAGTGTTATGCTTACCATCAAGAGATATTGAACCCTTGTCTTTGATTGAACAAGCTTTGTCATCTCCAAATCTTACTAGAACTCCATTGTACTCCTGAAAAGTTAAGAATTTACTTTTGTCACTAGTCATGTGATGTGAGCATTTTGAATCAATGATCCATTCATCCTTAGTTTCAATCCTAGTAGCCAAGGCCTATTCTACAGGTTGCACTATAGGTGTCGGTTGATCTTCTATTATAGCAACAAAAACCCATCCATTATCTTTTAGATCCTCACCAGAATTATCAATCACTCCTTCATAAGCAACATAACAATATTTGTCCTTATTCTTCTTGAATTTGTATCTCTGATATTCAGGGTTAGGTTTGTATGTCCTTCTATCTTCTTCTCTTAACCTAGCATGTCTATCAGGGCATCTTGAAGCCATATGACCAATCTTATTGCAGTTAAAACATTAAAAGGGTGCTTTACCTTCATACTTACTTCCAACTGGACCTTTAAGCATTTTTCTTGCAAATAGTGCTTCAAGTTGTTCAAGTTCTTCATTTTCTCTCTTGCTTTCTTCAAGTTCTTTTGCATAAAAGTTTTTCCAATCAAACTTGTCAAATGATGGTGCAGATGATGTTGATGCTTTAAAAGCTAAGTCTATTTTTATAGTAGCAGTAGGACCAAATTCCTCAATTTCTAAGACTGATAGTTTTCCAATCAATGTATCCCTAGTTACTGATGTGTTAGGCATTGTTCTAAGCTCATTTATTGCAGTTACTTCCATTTTATATGTCGGTGGAAAACCTCTTAAAACTTTTGAAACAATTTCATCTTCACTTAAGGTTCCTCCACAATATTTAATACCCAAAACAATTTTATTTAGTCTTTCGATAAAAGCAGAAATTCTTTCATCCTCTTCCATTTTTAGACTTTCATACCTGACCCAGAAGCTTTCAAGTTTTGCAATTTTGACTATGAAATCTCCTTCATTTAGTGTTTCCAAGTGGTCCCAAATAGCTTTAGTAGTAGACCTATCTGATAATCCCATGATTTGCTGATTTGATAGACCGCTTAAGAGTGCATCTCTTGTCTTGCAGTCATTCTCCTCACATTTAGTCAGATTTGGTGGATTAGGCTGACTTACAGTAGGAGTAGTGTATCCATTCTTTGTTACATCCCAAATGTCCTTTCCAATGCAATTCAGATGTGTCTCCATCCTGATCTTCCATATGCCATAGTTGGTTCCATCAAGTTTAGGACTGTCCTTCATGAAATAGTTAGCAGACATTGGATCTCCTCAAGTTGTTAAACTTCTACATTGGAGAGGGGGGGTGAATTAGTTGTCTTAATAATAATAACCAAAAACAACTTAATCAAATTACTTCTTAATACCGATGAGATAGTCTGTTATACCAGTGACCAGATTTAATAGATAAATGCAATACCGGTGAAGATTAATGCATGAAATTAAAAGAAAAAGTCATCCACAACACATAACACCAATATTTGTATGTGGAAACCCTGTAAGGGGAAAAACCATGGTGGGAAACCTTACCCAAAATCAGATGATACTACTGCAGAGAGTAAGTGTACATAAATGGGGTCTGCACATGCAGAAAGGCCAAGCGCCTAGAGCTCACTGCTTAAACACATAAGGGAAGTCACATTGTCTTACAGTTGGGTGGTTAAATCCAATAATAATGTACTACACAAAATAGCATCTTCATATGCTGGATTCAGTACCGGTGTAGTTCTTATATGCTTTCACAAAAACCTAGCTTTTTCTTCAAATGATGTCTGCGTGTGTAGCTCCGCTTAATCTCGCATATACCTTCGCACAAAACCTTCTTCACATACCCACTTTGATCTTACAATTAAGACTTTATATTTATACCATAACCTAGGACCAATTTTAGTAGGTCGGCTCTACAAGATATTACAATAAAATATTTTATAAACAAAACAAATATCCGATGCAATAACTAATTGAACATGTCGGCTTAATGCATTTACAACATTAATTAATCATCTCCATAGTGTGCAATGTTGATCTGGAAAAGATAAACCTACCGATGTAACCCTAGACCTATTTGCCAGTAACAACAAATATGCAAATACGAATATTCCAATAAACAATTCTCCAAGATAAGATGTCCAAACAATGTCTTCAACATTACCAAGTGTTTTACAAGTCATTCCAAATGCCGGTGATCATTATTTCCTGCGAATGTACCATATACTAGTGACTATGCAAAAGTCACTTGCCGGTGAATGTTGCTGGATCTCCAAAGTGCTAGAGATTTAGTAGGTGTTGACATCAATGACAAAACCATACCAAAATACCAACAATCTCCCCCTTTGGCATTGATGGAAAAACAAGATGGAAAAACCATCAAAGTGCCAAAACAGAAAGGCCAAGTATAAAAACCAATAATCTCCCCAAAGTAACAATCTCTCCCCCTAAGAATAATATGAGTTTCTTTATGTTTTTTTGTGCCAATCTCCTCGCAAAAGATAGTGCATAATGTGTTTTTCCAATAGATATCTCTCCCCCTTTGACATCAAATGCCAAAGTTACAAAAATAGTATACAAAATACCAACCAATTACAATATACAACTACTCCCCCTGAGAAGTAGCTTCCTCATCAAAGTCAGAGTAAAAGATTTCTTCTGTTAGTTTTGCCAGTTGATGACAATTATCAACTATCTAAGTATCTACCGGTGGGGGTATGACCCCAAGCTAATCTCTTAGATATTCAAAAGTCTTCTTAGGTAGAGGTTTTGTGAAAATATTTGCAATCTGCTCTTTAGTATTCACATAAACCATTTTGACTATTTTTGCTTCAACATTTTCTTTCAAAAAGTTCAATTTGATAGAAACATGTTTAGTTTTAGAATGTTGTACCAGATTCCTGGATATGTCAATTGCTGTAGTGTTATCATAGTAGATAGTTATAGGTTCCTTGCAATTTACTTTTATGTCTTTTAACATTTGTTTAAGCCATAATACCTATGTATAGTTTGTTGCTGCTGCAACATATTCTGATTCTATTGTTGATAAAGATGTGCAACTCTGTTTCTTACTTAACCAAGAAATTAGTTTATTTCCAAGGAAAAATGCTCTACCAGTGGTGCTTTTCCTATCATCTACATCTCCTATCCAATTTGCATATGTGTGTGCACATAATTCAAAGTTTTCATCTCTAGGATACCATAAGCCAAGATTTGTAGTGCCTTGTAAGTACCAGAAAATCCTTTTACTGTTGATTCATGATTTTCTCTAGGATTACTTTGAAATCTTGAAACAATACATACTGCATTTAAAGTATCTGGTCTTGTTTGTGTTAAATACAGTAAACCTCCTATCATAGATTTGTACCTGGTTGGATTAACAGGTGTTGATTCATCTATTAGTGATAATTTGTCATTTGTAGTCATAGGTGTAATTACTAGTTTAGAGTTCTCCATCTCGAATTTCTTTAGTATCTCTTTTAAGTACTTAGTTTGACTCAAAATATACCTTTGTCAGTCTGTGAGATCTGCAATCCTAAAAAGAATTTTACTTCTCCAATCATAGACATTTCAAATTCTTGTTGCATTTTGATAGAGAAATCCTTACATAATCCATCTTCTCTTCCAAATATTATATCATCAACAAAAGCTTCTATAACCAAGATGTCATTATTAGTCACTTTATAGTATAAATTATTGTCTGCATTTCCTTTAGAGAAACCAATCTTCAAAAGATACTTATCTAATCTTGCATACCAAGCTCTTGGAGCTTGCTTCAACCCATATAAAGCTTTCCTTAACCTACAAACCATATCTTTGTCTTCTATCAAAGAAAATCCATCAGGTTGTTCAATGTAAACTTCTTCTTCAAGAATTCCATTAAAAAATGCACATTTAATATCCATCTCATATACTTTATAGTTCTTATGAGCTGCAAAAGCCCAGAATAATCTAACTGCCTTAGTTCTAGCTATCGGTGCAAAGGTTTCATTGTAATCAATTCCTTCTTTCTAAGAATATCCCTTACACACTAGTCTTGCTTTGTTTCTGATTACTTCACCATCTTCATTAAGTTTGTTTCTAAATACCCATTTGGTTCCAATAACATTTTTATCTTTAGGCCGGGGAACTAATGTCCATGTGTCATTCTTTTCAATCTATTCTAATTCTTCTTCCATAGCTTTAATCCAAAAATTATCTTCACATGCCTCACTAATTGATGATGGTTCAATTTGAGAAATAAGACATACCTCTTCATTTGCCAATCTTCCTTTTGTCATAACTCCTCTATGTTTGTTTCGTATTATCTGATCTTCAGAATGATTCAATCTTACATACAGAGGTGTCTTTGTTTACTGTTGTTCCTCAGTTACTGTGGAATTTTCAGATGATACCAGTGTAACTAGATCTTCACTCCATACCGATGGATTTAGTGTAGATTCATTTGTTAGAATTTTTGTTGCCGGTTCAAAATCCATATACCTTGAAGTTCCTCTGAATTGTTCATCAATCTTTATATTCGTGCTTTCAACAATTTTCTGCAATCTCTTGTTAAAACATCTACATGCTTTACTCTTAGATGAATATCCTAAAAATATTCCTTCATCACTTCTAGGTTCAAATTTCCCAATGTACTCATCTCTTCTGATATAGCATTTACTTCCAAAAATTCTGAAATGTTTAAGAGTAGGAGTAATGCCAAACCATAGTTCATGAGGGGTCTTACCAGTTTCACCTTTCAAGTTAACTTTGTTGAATGTATAGATTGATGTACATACTGCTTCTCTCCAATATACATGTGGTAGATATGATTCAGACAACATACTTCTTGCTGCATCCAAGATAGTTTTGTTCTTTCTTTCTACAACTCCATTCTGCTGTGGTGTCCGGGGTGCTGATAGATGTCTTTTGATTCCATTTACTTCACAGTAGGTATTAAATTCCTTAGATGTAATCTCACCTCCTTTATTTGATCTTAAACATTTGATTTTCTTACCGATTTCATTTTCAACCATTGCTTTGAATAGTTTAAACTTTCCAAGTGCTTCTGAATGTTCTCTGAGAAAAGTAACCTAGCACATTCTAGAATAGTCATCAATGATTAGCATGAAATATCTATCACCTTGTAAACTTTTAGTTCTAGCTGGAACACATAAGTCGGTATGAATTAAATCAAGAGCATTAGTTGATTTTTCTGGAATACTTTTAAAACTAGCTCTAGCTTGTTTTCCAAATTGACATTCCTTATGTAGACGTCTAAAAATGGTCAATAGTTGTGGAGTCATAATTTAACATTTGTGCATTTCCTTATTTTAGGGTTTTTGTGTCGCATTAACATTTCTTCTATGTTGTACACTTGGTCTTTATCATTTGCGAGCATCGAGTCCTTCTTCTGCATTCCTCATTTTTATCGCTTTCAAATTAGGTCTTGTTGATAGCAATCTTTAGTCATGATTTTGGTCGATCTTATCCTATCGCATCATGGTGCGTGCTCATTTATCATCATTTTGGACATCATCAATCCTAATCGATGATAGAATTAGGGTTTTGTCCTCTTGTCAATCTTTCAATCATCTTTAGCTTGTTAGTAATCATTTCTGATTATCAACTTGTCAATCTCGTTATTTTGTGATTGATTCATCATCAATCCTTGTCCTTGTCAGCCTTGTCATTTTGTGATCGATTTGTCATCGATCTTTGTCCTTGTCAATCTTGTCATTTTGCAATCGATTCATCATCGATCCTTGTCCTTTTCAATCATGTTAATTTGGATCAATTAGTCATTTTTCCTCGTCAATTGGCGCCTATCAATTTGATCTCCTTGTCAAATCCTAGTCAATTTGTCATTGATTTTTGTCAACCAATCTCAATCATTTATCAACATTGGTCCTTTGTCAATCAGAATCATGATCCAACCTACATTAATTTCTTGTTGTCTTGACCTAATTCCTTGTCCTCTTATTTCTAGGGTTTTATGATTTGTTCACTTAATCCTTTTCTTCTTCTTTGTGGGTTAAATAAATCTATTTTTTTAGTCCTAGGTCTCTTTCATGAATTAATTAATGGATGAAAACCTATTAATTAATTCACCTAATTTCTATTTCATCTTTTTCCTCAATTTTCCAATTTGCTAATTTCTCCTAATTCCTAATTTCTATTTGTCCTATTTTCTTCAATTTTTCTAATTTTTCCCCTAATTTCATTCCCTCATTTTCTCCTATGTTTGTACTTCCATTTGTTGCAATCATGGAGGCTATTTTCTCTCTTCCCTTTTGTCATGGGAATGGCATTTCAATCGTGTCATAACTTGTCATAATTTGTCATTCTTGATTTGAATTTCCTTTCAAATCTCTTCATGCTAATCTTGTCCTCTCTGCAATTTGTCTATAACTTGGATGATTTTCTTCAAAGGAGGAATCAACTACACTTCTAGTATCCTTATGCTGCAATTTTCATCATGTCATCTTGCTTGCTTTCATACTTTGCTCTTGCACTTGTAGGTGAGATCCACAAACAAGATAATTTGAAGGAGAAAGAAGGACAATTGAGGTCAATTTAAAGAGACATTGGTGATGATTTTTCATTTATTTGGAATGTCTTATTTTCAATTCTTCTATTGATTGTAATAGGATTTTATTTCATTGCAATTTAGCTTTGTGGTTAGCTAATATCTATTTTCTTTGATGATTATCAATTTCCTGATCTACATTTTGGTGAACCCGACGTGAACTAACCCCTTAACCATGTTTTGAGTGCTTTTGAGTTGTTTGCAGGTGAAAAACTCAAGAAATAGGGTGACTTAGAGCTTTCTGGACACTTCTGCGCCTGTGTTTGAGTCTTCTGCGCCTATATTGGAGTCTTGTACACCTGTGTTGATGGGTTCTACGCATGTGTTGAGGCATTTTGTGCCTTTGTTGAGGCATTCTGTGCCTGTGTAAGGCCAGAAACAGAGGTGAAATCAATTGTTTTTACTTGCAAATTTGTTTGTTTTCATTCTATTTCTTGCATTATGGCTTTTCTTTGGTACTAATTCTCTATGCAGCATCTTGGCGTTACGTGTGATGAAGACTAAAAATGCAACTACTAATGAATCTTATGCAGGACGTGGTCAAAGGCTCTCATTAAAACATCTTGCTTGTGATTTTTAAAGTAGTTGCACATTTCATTTCTTAAAGGTTAATGAACACCATGCATGCTTTGTTTGTTTTTAATTTGATTGCATGTTTTAACCCTTAGAACTGGGCCTGGCTCCCGATTTGCCTGGCACTTTTCACAAGCATTAGTGAGAGGGAACGACCCAAAGTGGTGACGGGCTAAAGCCAAGCTCTTCTGAACCACTCTAAATAACTGTGGATGCAACGAAAGTTGTAGACAACGGGTGTTGGAATGGTATTACAATGATTTATTCACCAGATCAATACCCACCCAAATAGATGCCCTTACTAGAATCTCTTATTTTTAGATGCCAAAATACTTCTATTTGTTGGCTTAGGCATTGTGATACACGCATGCTGAAGACACCTCTCATGTACTCCTCAGTTAGAGATAGCAAGTTCTTGGGAAGTGATGCCCCTTGAACTCAAAGCTTGGTATGCCCGAGAAGTGAGTGCACTGTAAGGGGGAGCCAGTGCTACCAAGCGTCTAGCTATCCGACTGAGTGTTGTATTTTATGGTTAGAGGATTCAACAGATATTGCCCTTGCCAACCATAGGATTTGTTGTGAATGTGCTTGATTGTCTTGAGTCAAAGTCAAACAAACATTTTTGTCTTCTGTGATTGTCAAAGGTTAAATCAAAAACAAACTTTCAAGAGTGCTCATAATCAACTTGGATTTTCAAAATCAAAAACCTTCAATTCAAAACAAAATCCAAACAAAAGTCCAAATTTGTCCAAGTATTCATCAAACATTTGAACATGGCTTGTCAAAACATTGAATATCTTTGTTTCAAAATTCATGTCACTTTAGGCTAGGTTTTGCATTGTTCAACTTAGGTCCTAGGGCATACTGTCATCTCCCTTCATTTTAGTCCTTTTCATTGCAAGCATCCTCATTTTTCACTTAGGTTCAAAATAATTTCCCTAAGTTTGCATTTCATTGTCATATCTAAGCTAGATTTCCATTTAGGTGACATTCGTGCATTATCCTTGTCATGCTAAAATTAGGTCTTGCCTAGGTTGCATTTTTCATATTCCAAGTCATTGGTCTTCGCATATCCTTATCATTGTATTGTCACCTTGTCTTGGCTTCATCTTGTCATATCATATCCTTAGATCATTTTTGTTGGATTTTGCCAAGATCAAGAGCTCAATGAAATGTACAAAATAGAGACATAATATGTGACAAGAATAAACTGTATTCTCATCAATAGAAAATGATCAATAATCAAATTACATAGCTGTTCAATAGATGATGAGCCTGCTTATATAGGCAAGGCTAGGGATATGTGAGCACACAAACATGACATGTGGCTCAATAAGAAACAAGGGTAGGTAGGAGAAATAATATAATAGTCCACATGAGGTAGATCACCCACTGAATGTGGAGTGTAACAACAAGATCAACACCATAAAAAGTGGAATTTCTCCTACACACACTATCCCAATGTGGCACAAACACCCAAGTGTCTCGTATCCAAACTACTATGAAATGCATTATCCTAAGTAAACTTAAGTAAGTGTAATAATATCCATGATGAATAATTATTTACACCAACACCCCCCCTTAAGTGCAACTTAGGGGAATGCACTTAAGTCTACAATGCAACTAAGCAATGCAAGATGGGTCCCGGCTACTAGGCCATGTTAGGTACCCATGTACAAATGCAAATGCAAGCAAACCAATGCAATGAAATCTCTCACAAAGTGGGGAAAGAGAGAAAAACCCAATGGGAAAAAACCCTCCCCCAAAAGAGAGATGAAAAACATACTAGAGAACTCTTATAGAGGAATGTGAAGAACAAAACCCCATGTGAGGAAAAAGTCCCCCCCATATGAGAGAAGAAGAGAAGTCAAATTGTGACCTCACCTCAATGGAGAATCTGCACCAATGATAGAAGCTAGATGTATGAGGAAACTGCTCCACAAACGTTGAACAACATTCCTCCCCTTAGGAAGAAACAAAACCAAAGGTGTATCCATGAAGTCTCCCCAATCATGAAGGGAAGATGTATGAAGAAAACTCATGATGAAATGAATCTCTGAAAACTGCTCAAGTGTCCCCATGTCGATGCTGAAAGATACCCCCTCCAAAGGTGGTAAACAGTGCCACACTGTTGAAAAAGGCACTCCAAGATCTAGTGGAGATGGATGTAGAACATGTTCCAAAGACTCACATGTCTCCTCAAAACATAAAGAGACCTCCTCCGACTGCTATACATAAGTATCCACAATCATGTCAACCTCAAAAGAATGATCATGTAGAGAATGAACAAGAGGGTCAGAGTGTGCCCTCGCAACAATCGAAGAAGGATCACCTTCATCAAAGAGAAGATGAATGTCATCAATGATGTCTCCCAAATCTGCAATGTAGGATTCCATAAATAAACCTGCAATATCTGTCAAGTAATCATCCCATGAATCTGAAGCTGGAAGACAATGTATATCCTGCTGCACTGAATCACATGAAGGCAAAATTGTCGCACTATCTGCATCATCAGGTGCAATAGGTGATGTGATATCAATATGAGGAGATGAAATACAAGACTCAAGAATGGGGTCACATGTGAGAATCCCCATGTTCAAGTGTCCAAAGTTCTCCTCAAAATCTGAACCATCACAAGAAATGTGATCATCATGTGTAGAATCATCAAATGTGAAATCATCATCATCAACAAAATCTGAAAAGGAGTATAACTGAGATGCATGATCAACCACCCCAGTTGCAATGATAGCTCTAGTCTCCATGTCTCTAATGAAAACTAAGTCAGGTGTGAACTCCACAACTCTCTTAGTTGCGCCATGTGTGATTTGATAGATAGAAAGGAGATTGTTTGTCAAGTGGGGTACACATAACACATCATTGAAGGAGTTCTCCCCAATGTCAATAGATCCTTTCCCAATCACATCCATGTATGTATGAATTCCCATCAAAATCTGTGGCATGGTGCAAGGCTCAAATGTAGAGAACATAGATTGTGAAGATGCCATATGATGAGAAGCCCTTGAATCTAGAAGCCATCTCTCTGAATCATGATTGATAGTAGCACATAGAGCTTTTCCTTTTCTTGTTCCAAAAGAGTGAGTCTTCCCACTTGTAGAGGCCATGAATGCTTGCCCTTTTCCTTTTGAATGTGAGGAAGTGGAAGTTGATGAATCATCCTTCTTGTAGACTTTAGGCAAATCAATGTTATGCTTTTTGATGATATGTGTGAGTTCATCAATCTTCTTAGAATAGCAACAATTCTCCTCATGACCAATCTTTTTATAATAAGCACAAGTAGGTCTTTCCCTCTTTGGTGAATTATCTCTCTTGGAAGAGGATGAATCTCCTTGTTGTGGAGAAGATGGTGCTTTTTCTTTAGGCTTTGATTGCCATTTCTTCTTGTTTGAGTTGTCCTTTCCTTGATTTCCTTTGTTCCCTTGATTTGCCACTAATGCTTGAGACATAGAAGCCTTAAGAATGCCCATGCTTATCAACTTAGTTTGTTCCATCATCAACATTTCATTGAAAGCATCAAATGTAGGCATTTTGTAGCTTGAACCCATTGTCATCCTATGGGTTTGGAAACTAGAAACAAATGCTGCATATTCTTGTGGAAGCTTGCCTATCAAGTTGAATATCAATTGAGTATCCTTTTTATCAATGCCACAATCTTTGAGTTGTGTCCTCAACTCATTTTCCTTAGTGACATAATTTGGTATAGTATCAAAGTTCTTTGGATCTAACATGGTGAGATCACTATCAATTTGATATCCCCTAATATCATCAACTTGACCATACAAGTCTTGAAACTTTTGCCAAGCATCCTTGATTAGAGTACATTTCTCAATATGAAAAATGAGATCCTTTGATACTTACTTTCTTAAGGTACCAATTGCCATGACATTTTTAGTGAGCCAATCTAAGTGACCAACTGGATCAGTCTTAGGATCAACTGGAGCAACAATAGTTCCATCAATGTAATGAGTGAGTCCTTTTTCCATAAGTTTACTCCATGCATCAATTTTCCAAGTAGCATAATTATGTGGAGTTAAGAGAGGAAACTTAGAAGAACCCATAGCAGAAAAAAGGAAGGAACACAAGAGCACAAAAGCACAAGAGACACCCCCCCAAATTCACTCAATCAATGTACCCCCCCTAAAGTGATAATTTTGGCACTTTATACTTAGTGCGATTATAATGAGCCACTTGCAAAACAAGGCAAAGTAGACTTATGATGCAAATTTTACAACTTCTCAAATGAGATACAAGAGACTTCAATCAATAGTGCAATGAATCTAACTAAGATTCAAGCAAATATACAAGTACCAAGAGAGCCAAAAATGGCCAAAATCTAAAAGTACAATTTCTACTTACAATGGCATCAATCTGATAGCATCATGTGAAAGTAAACAAAAAAATAAGCACTTTAAAAAAAATGGTACCTGAAAAGGAGGTCGTATGACCCCAAACGAAGCCTCTGAAGTTGCAAAAACTAGGATTACTCAGGTACAGTCACCAAAAACTACATTTTCTGAAAACTCCATGCATCAAAATCAAAAAATTTCTTCACCACTGTGGAGAACACAAAATTCTAGCCCATTTCAAAAAAAATTGCACCAAAAAAGGAGCACAAATGAGCAAGTTATGGCCATTTGAAGTTGAACTGCAAAATCAAAAATGCAAATGAGAGGGGCTTGCCAAATTTTTTAAAAATGCTGATGTGGCGTTGATGTCAGCAAGTCACTGGGTTAAATTTGACAGCCGTATGACCTTCGCAAAAAATTTGCCCCTGTTAACTGGGCGTCCGTACTGTACGGACTGATGACGTGGCAGGTGACTATGCAACATGGATGCTGACGTGTCACTATACAGACGGACTGCGTGGCACGGTGACTATGTGTACGAGCAATCTAACTAGGTAGGTTGTACTGTCGATGTGGTAGATGACTTGGTAGTCATACTGATGGGTTTTACTCGCGGGCCAGTGGCCGCCTGCCACGTGGCAGGTGCGGGTTCACCGGTTTCCCACGTGGCGGAGGAGGTGGGCCTATTTGCGTGGCAGTGTGGGCGCTAGGAGGCACTGTCTGGAGGCGGCGTGAGGACCTGAGCTATAGGCTATGGTGGCAAGGAGATGCCGGAGGAAGCTGCGGCTGAGCGGAGGTGCATGTGACAGCGGTAGAGGGGATACAGGCGGTGCCGGAGCTCGGTGTCGGTGGAAGTGACAGGCGCGGCAGCAGCTTGGGAGGCACTGGGCACTTGGCTCGGATAGCGGTGGGAGGTAACGCGGTGGGCCGGCGGTGACAGGTACACAATGGGATGAGCAGGTAGTACGGGCGGTGCTACGGCAGATCTGCAACCTACGACAAGCAGGAACGGGGTACGGGGGTTTGCGGACCCCCAAACACAAATTTTTTTTTTTTTTTTATTTTCAATTTTTTTCTTTCGACTTTTCAATTTTATTTTTTTATTTTTCGAAAAATATTTTCAAAAATGAAAAAAAAATTCTGAAAAATATAATAAAATTCCGAAAATCCGTACGATTATAGCAAAATTGGAGAAAAAATTTTCTCACCAAAATAGGTCGACTTTATAACCAAAATTCATGGAAACGGCCTTTTGGACGCAATGGCAGGGTCGGATCTGGTCTAGGACGCCTCCAAAAAGATGCTACTCCTCAGATCTGCCTCTTGATGTCACAATAATGCCTCTTTAAGATGAATCAATGAAGCCCCAATGGCTCTGATACCATGTTGGATTTTGCTAAGATCAAGAGCTCAATGAAATGTACAAAATAGAGACATAATATGGGACAAGAATAAACTATATTCTCATCAATAGAAAATGATCAATAATCAAATTACATAGTTGTTTAATAGTTGATGAGCCTGCTTATATAGGCAAGGCTAGGGATATGTGAGCACACAAACATGACATGTGGCTCAATAAGAAACAAGGGTAGGTAGTGTAGCGTCGTAAATTGTATGCACTTGCTAGGGTGGTACAATTTCACACCTAGTTTAGCACCCGCCTTGGCGCATTTTGCATTTTGCATTGCATTTCCCCTTTAGCACTTAATTAATTAAATTAATTAAGTCTAAGGTTCCATTTCATCATCATCTACATCATAAAGTTGGGCCCTTTCATTAAAGTGAGCCCCTTTCATTTTATTCCTCCAATACATCATTTAATCAAAAACCCTAATTAGGTCCTATTTTGAACTTGGGGGCTTGATTTCAGGGGTCAAAACATCTCGAAATCACCTGTAACTTCGGGATTCTCTCTAAAATCATCATATCCGACGGCCCTGAAAATTTGGTGAAAAGTTGTCGGGACCATGGCGCCCAGAGTGCACACGGTCCCGGACATTTTTCTCAAAATTTTAGGAGCACGATCCAATCATAAAATAAAGCTTAACCCCAAGAAATTGGCAAGAGATTCAATCTCTAGGTCGGCCAAAAGTTGAAATTAAGACCTAGGGTTTCATATATAAGAGCTCTCTTTCTTCATTTGAAGGGATGAGAATTTTGGTTTCAAGGACCTTCTATGCAGTGAAAGAGCAGATCTTTGAAGACTTCAATAATATTCAACATCCATCCATCAAGCATTCATCAAATTCATCCATTTAGGGCTTTGAAGGTATTCAAGACCAATAAGGGATCACCGACTGAAGATTGGCTTGTACCCTTCCCTTGGGGTTGGGTATGATTTCATATTGTTTTCATGTCTTTGCATAAGCCTCATTATATCATTTGTATTCATGCTTTAGACCACTTTGCATCTTGATTTGGAGCATTTACATTATCATTTACAAGCAATTAGGGTTTACTTTCTAGGTTGCTCTAGTTTGCTTACTTGCATTTTAGGATCTTGCACACACACATTACTTTTACAATACAACTTAGCTATTCATGGAGGTGGAAATCACCAAAGCGGGGGTTTGACTAAGGCAAAACCCTATATAGCCGCCCACCATACCTTTTCAGATATAAGTGCAGATTTTGGGATTCGGATGACGCCGCAAGTTGCAGATCCGACCGAAGCAGATGGAAACTGAGCTACACACCAAATTCCAACCTAGAAGACCAGGACAGATGCATGGGGCACCCTAGTCCTGCCAGGACAGGGGTGCTAGGCGCCCTGGTCCTTCTGTCAGACAGCAAGTTTCAGCATTTTTCCGACAGCTTTTCAGGTCGCAAAATAGCAGTTTCAGGAGCAGAATCATGACAGTGGTGCCCGCGCCCTCGTCCCGAACATTTTCACTCAGATTTTAACTCTGGGTACACATCTGCATTCTTGTCTTCTCCTTGTGTTTACAATTTTCCATTGTTTAATCTTAATTCTGCAATCTTGTTACTAGTTCATACTTGCACTTTGGGGTTAAGAATTGAACTTGCATCATTCTATCTATCATTTGCAACAAAGGAATAGAAATCCTAATAGGTAGCCCGGGGCTCTCTCTTCCACAAAAAGAAGTCGCCAATTGTGTGATACCTCTAGGCTCTTTCGTATTCCACAAGTGTGTGATAGAAAGTGAGATTAGGGCATGTTTGCTTAGTGTCACTTTTTCCCCCACACAGGTAGGAAATAGGTGTGGGTAGGTAGGAGAAATAATATAATAGTCCACATGAGGTGGATCACCCACTGAATGTGGAGTGTAACAACAAGATCAACACCATAAAAAGTGGAATTTCTCCTACACACACTATCCCAATGTGGCAGAAACACCCAAGTGTCTCATATCCAAACTACTATGAAATGCATTATCCTAAGTAAACTTAAGTAATTGTAATAATATCCATGATGAATAATTATTTACACCAACAATTTTCATGTCATATCCTAAGTCATTGTCATAATCATTGCCTTCTTGCATTTAGTCTAAAAAATTTGGTTTGTCAAACTTGAAAAATCAAAACTTGGGATGATACCCTAAGTTGTTGTTATGGAGTCTTGACCTTGTCTAAAATTTGTCCTTTCATTAATATCATTTTTGTCAAACCTAGCTTAGTATCCAAGCATATAGGTGAGGCATTGTCAATTTGTCCTATTGTCATTTGGTCCTTTGTCCTTTAAGGTCTTGGCTTCATTTCAACTTCCCAAGGTTGAGTCTTTAGGTTTGCATTTCAAAGAAGTTTGTCCAAATCTTGAAAAACAACAAAAATATAGGTTGCATTCTTGCCATAGATTGCATTTTTCATCTATTTAGGTTGCATTTAGTTGCATATCATACATCATCCTTTTAAAATCAAAAATCCCAAAAATATTGCATTTGCATAGTGACATGCCTGTTGAAACAAGGTCAAAATATAAGAAGATGGGCAAAACAACATATCAACCCATTGACAACGCATCAAACTCATAGTTTCAACCTAGTCAAACATTACACATTGAAGGTTCATCAAACACATCATTACCATAATATGGAATGGTTCAACTTGGACCACCTCCATTATATGAGCCAGTGTTTGTGCCCATAAAACTAGGATATGGGAGTGTTCCACCAATGCCAAGGGAAAATGCACCTTTTGATTGGAATCAACTAAACCTGCAACATGAAATTCAAACTCAAACATTACATGAGGAACAAACTCTTTCACAAGGATTTGGTTCAGATCAAGGCATTCAACAAGAAATAAATCCAAATGTTTTACCAAATTCTTCATCAGATTTTGATGCTTCCGATGATGTTGATATGCTCCTTAAAGATCTGAAGGTGACAAAAAGGATGGATAAATTCTTGAACAAGGTCTTTAAGATGTTTCCACAAAAATATCTTGATATGATGAGTAATGTGGCCTCCTCAAATGAGAAAACTAATGTGCAAAAACAACAAGGCAGTGATCTATTAAGTTTCTCTCCACACCCAAATGAAGAAAATGTGCAACAAGAACCTCAACACACGTTGTTGAGTAAGTGTGTTTCACAAACTTTGATAGTGACTATTCCACAAAAGTCAACATTTGAAATAATAAACAATCCATTGTTTAATGCAACACCTTTAACACAAGATCAAATGATGGCCACACAAATGTTGATAGGTGTCCCTCAACAAGAAGTGATTCCTCGAATACCTAAAAGTGAATCCAAATCTAAGATGCAAGAAAGCTTTATGAATGGAATGCCTAATGTTACGAATGTTCAAAACAATTCTACAATGCAACAAAGTTCATATGTCTCATCAAGTTCAATACGTTTGGCAAATACTCAAGTACCCATTATGCAAAATATTGTGATAGATCCTTCGATAATGGAAACACAAAAAGCCACAAATAGTGGTGTGCACCAGCAACAAGTGTTGCAACAATTGAGGAATACACAAAAGGCATACTCGAATGCGCAAACATGCAATGCACAACAACAACAATATAGCATTCAACAACAAGTTGTAGTGTCTTCTGCACCATTACAAGTCAATTCAAACTTGCAACAACCACAATGGATTGGACAAACAACACAACAAGTCAATGCAAGTGCCATACCCCATCTAAAGGAGAAAAAACAAAAACCTCCCAAACAAAGTTTTTTGCAAATGATGGGATTTACATCAGGACAACAACAATTGGCGCAAAGTCAGCAAATTTTGATTCATCACCATCAATAGCAACATGTGCCTCAATATGTGCTAGGAAAAATAAGTTATCATACATCACAACCACAACTAATGTCCATGCAATATCAACAACACCCTCAATTGCAATATCAACCAAGGCTATAGATGATGATCCCATCACAAGAAGCACCGCAACAGGGTCAATGTCAAGGCATGGCACAACCACATCAACAAGAGCTGTATCAAGAACTTTATATGCTAGAGACACCAAAGACAACAATTTTAGAGCATCAACAGCCAATGGAGAGCATGATGTATCGACAAAGAGTACACCCAAGAATGAATGATGAACTTCCAAAATCTTTGCTATCTGACACAATTGCGCAATAGCTTGAGAAGTTGCAATGACAAATTGACGCATTGCAAACCAAAGGGACAAAGAAATTATACAAAGATCAAGATTTATGTCCTAATCCATTTGACAAGAGCTTGTACATGCCTCCCTTTCCTAAGCATTTTGAGGAACCTAATTTTGAGAAATATAAAGGGATAGGCAATCCAAAAGACCATATTCGAGCAGTTTTCGCAGCATGTACTGAAGTAGCTATGAGGAAACATATTTGATGCGCTTATTCACATGAAGTCTCATAGGACAAGCCATGGATTGGTATTCACATTTGCCGAGGAACATAAAGACATCGCCGGAATTGGCTCAAAAGTTTATATCCCACTTCGCATTCAACATTGACAATGAAGTGACCATGTCAGATTTATGCAACACAAAGCAAAAGCAAGGTGAACCATTAGTGACTTTCTTACAAAGATGGAGAAGCTTTTATAGTCGTTCTTCCCTAGATATACCTAAAGAACAACAAGTGAACTTATTTATTCAAAATTTGGTCCCAGAAATGATGTATGAGCTCAAACTAAAAAGTCCTAGTACCATTGAGATAGCTAAGGGACTCATTAAGCTAAACAAAGATGGTGACAACACAAACAATTCAGGGGACAAAAATAGATTTTGGTATAAAAATAAGAATGTCACTAATGATGGAGTTGTTGACGCAAGAGCAATGAATGCAAATCAACCCAAGTTCGTGATAAAGAAATTGAGTGCTCCTAATATGTCAACTATGCAACAAAATCAAACACAAGAAAGCAATCTTATTCAACAGCTGCAATACCAACAGTATAATCAACAACAAGGTTAGCAACAAAACCAACAACGAAAACCTTTTAGATCAAGGGATGGGCCTCCTTGATAGTTTACGCCATTAGGATAGCCTATTGAATCAGTAATGAAACAATTGATACAAACAAATTTTATCAAGTTACCAGATGTCAAGGAAGAACCATTGGTAAAGCCACATTGGTGGAATGATAACACATATTGTGAATACCATCGGTCAAAAAGACATAAAACTGCATCATGTTTTCAATTGAAACATATGATTCAAGACTTGTTAGATCAAGGAGTAATTGAGGTAGACCCACCCAATGCAACCTCTAACACTGATCATAAAATTTTCAAAACTCCTTTGCTTGATCATGACAAGGGCAAAGCATCTTCTTCAAACTCTACCCAAAGAGCGAATCTTAATTATGCAAATACTGGTTATAACAATGTCATCAATTGTTTTCAAGCATCAAATGAGTATGTTTCCACCATAAGAATAAAGGGACAAGGTCCTTCTTGCGCAGTCACCACTCATCGATCCAAAATAGTCCTGAAAGGAGCTCCTGCAATTCCTCCCAAATCAACTCCTATGAGTCAGTATAATCTCTTAGATCATCTGGGAAAGACACCTACACAAATATCAATTCTTGAGTTGTTGAAAATGTCTCCTATGCATCACACAATCCTAGATAAAGCTTTAACTGAGTCCACCATCCCGACAGACATTTATGTTGACTAGTTTCAAGCCCGAATTGGACATCTCGCTATTTCCCAACACATTACCTTTTCTGATAATGACATTTCCCCTGATAAACTCCCTCATAATGATCCTTTACATCTTGAAGTCTTTGTCCATAATTGCAAGATTTGACAAGTCTTGATAGATGGCAGAGCAGGTCTTAACATCTGTACCTTGAGAGTGGTCATTGGTCCTGGTTATATAGAAAATAACATTGATTCTTCGAATAGAATAACAATCAAAGCATATGATGATGCTGAGCACTTATCTAAAGGGGTAATTTCACTACCTATCAGGGTAGGTCCAGTGATAGAAAACACTTTCCTGTAGGTCCTAGACCTCAATCTCCCATACAATATGATTCTTGGCTGTCTGTGGATCCACGCAATGAAAACAGTTCCATCTACTTATCATCAGTGTTTAAAATATCCTTACAATGGGACTGAGATAACAATTCCAAGAGATCATAATCCATTTCAATTTTGTGCTAACCTAAAGGATTCCCCATAGCAACAAGTCCCACTCAATAGAGAGGCCCACTCACATAATTATGTGGATCCTAATAAGTTATTAGATGCTGTCAAAGGAAAATTGAAGATACAGGACCAAGGATGCAGAGAGTATTCAATGGCTCAAACATTCCTCATTGGGAATTTACCAATATCTCCAAAATCACATGGAAAACCACATTTGTTGCAAAAGGAACCTAAGACAGTCATTCATTATCAACACCCCACTACATTTACAAAATGGAGTGAACCTAACAAGGAAACTTTGGATGATGATGTAATAGATTGGCTTTATAAGGATCAAACTGACACACCACTTGTCAAATTGCTAGTGGAGCGGTATGGAAAAGGGTTTACTATAATGTAGAAAAAGGGATATGATGGCTGCAGTGGTTTGGGCCCTGACAAGAAAGGAAGACTAGAACCTATTATACCTAAGATACAACATCCAACTTTAGGGTTAGGTTTTGTACCATTGCGAATTGGAACCTCGTCTACCAAAGTGACCACGTGTGGAAAGGGGCATGACTCTGATGATGAAACAACACCTGAAGATATCCAACCTAAAACTAATTCCAATGAATGGGAATGGAGTTCCTTTTCTTCTAGCTCCTATGCCCTTGAAAATATTTTCCTTGACCCTGATGATTTTCCCATGGAAGACAAACATGAAATAACTCCCCCTCCCAAAACATGTCCTAATGCTTGGATAGAGTCATTTTGGGACCCAAGCTCCGAATTAGATATGAGTAGTTCAGACAGTGATACCATGAACATTGTTATCCTTACCATCTTGGCCCTAACTCTCCCTAAAACCGATGATGACATGCCCCTTGTCTATCCATAGCTTATCCAACAGGACCAACAAGAACCACTCAAATTGGATTATTTTCAAAATGACGAAGCAATTGCAGAATTCCTTGGACTATGGGAAGGCATACCACAAGGCAATCATAAGGCAGGGTTTGCTATTGATTTAGATTCCACAACATATTTTGGGGAGTCAACTCCATCTTCTAGTCATAAAAACAAAAGACATACCTGCAGGTGAAAACCTCTCTGATCATGGAAAAGTAAAAATAAAAGACATACCTGCAGGTGAAAACCTCTCTGAGGCACCCAAAGGTGGAAGATTGGACATACCCTCATCAAGTCAGGATAAATCAACATTGGTGGTGGAAATGACCAAAGAGATAAATTTGGGTACACCTGACAACCATAAGTTCATTCATTTCACTGCTTCTTTATCAAAACAAGAAAAGATAGATTTTGTCAATTTCTTTCTCGAGAAGGAGATAAGTTTTGCATGGTCTTATGCAGATATGCCCAGCCTTGATCTAGAATTAGTCCTTCATCACTTGTCATCAAAACCAGATGCCAAGCCTATCAAACAAAAACTCGGAAAGATGCATCCCCAGGTGGCTCTCTTAGTCAAAGTAGAACTCAAAAATTGTTAGATGTGGGCTTTATCAGACCAATTGATTATGCAAATTGGATTTCAAATTTGGTACCAGTTAGCAAAGTAACTGGGGGCATCAGAATCTGTACAGATTTTAGGGATCTTAATAATGCATTCCCTAAAGATGACTTTCCACTACCGAATATGGACATCATAGTTGACATGACTGCTAGATATGAGATGCTATCATTGATGGATGGTTTTTTTGGATATAGTCAAATTTGCATTGCTCCTTAAGATCAACATAAGACTACATTCACATGTGCTTGGGGTACCTACTACTGGAATGTGATGCCCTTTGGCCTTAAAAATGCTGGAGCAACATATCAAAGAGCTATGACAACAATTTTCCATGGTTTTATGCATACTTTGATGGAAGACTATGTTGATGACCTATTATGCAAATCTGTCACAAGAGATAGTCATCTAGCCATCCTTGGCCCAATCTTTGATCGAATGGAAACCTACAAGCTTAGACTCAACCCAAAGAAATGTGTCTTTGGTGTCACAACCAGCAAATTATTAGGGTACATTGTTTCTCACAGAGGCATAGAAGTAGACCCAGAAAAAGTTAAAGCAATAATGGATATGCCTCCTCCTTCCAATCTCTGTCAACTAAGAAGTCTGCAAGGGAAGTTACAGTCAATCCATCGGTTTATAGCTCACTTGGCAGACAAATGTCATCCCTTCCAACATTTATTGCATAAAGGTGTCACTTTTAAATGGACTGAGCAATGTGAATCAACATTTCAAGCTCTCAAGGATTATCTAATGTCGCCACCTATTCTAATGCCTCCTATTGTAGGGAAGCCATTCAT